>NW_023644550.1:5000-8605 GCF_015228065.2 Penaeus monodon | reverse complement strand
AGGGACCAAGCTGCGTGTCTTAAAGGCCCTTGATACTTCCAGTTTTGCTCAGGGAAGCAAAACCTGGACGCTATCCAGTGCCTTGGAGTCTCCCCTTAGCCTTTTGAAACAAGTCCCTTCGCCGGATCATGGGGTACAGTTGGCGGGACCAGTGTCCAACGGCGGTTACACCGTGGGGGACTGGCATGGGACCTTTTTCTGCATAACCGGGATCGCCAAACTCGGGCTATATGGCCATAGCTCCCCTCCCTATGGACGACCTGCTCACCAGGTTGTTCCCCTCTCGGGGACAACCCGGGGTGGAGGAGCCCTGTGGGACGTCCTAGGAGATCATGGCTTGGGCAGCTCGACGAAAACCTGTCGTGAGGAACTAGAGAGGGCCGTGTGCCTCCCTGGAGACCGCCTCGAGGGATCCTCGTCTGGAAGCGAAGGGTGGATGCGGCCATGCGCCCCCGTCGGGCTTTTACCCCCTTGATGATGTGATGATGATAAATTATATATATTTATTAATATATTATATAATATAATATATATATATTATATATATATTATATATATATATGTGGCCCGGGGGGCCGAGTGGTTAGAGCATCGGACTCAAGACTTAAAAACGGCAATTATTCGGGGTTCGAGTCACCGGCCGGCGCGTTGTTCCCTTGGGAATGAACTTACCTCGATTGCCTACCTAGCCACGGGGTGGCCCAAGCCACCCCAAGCGGGCTGGCCCCAACCCGGGGATAAAACAGAGAAAAAGTTTCCCCAAAAATGAAACCCCCGGCACTCCCCGTGGAAAGGAACGGGGGCCCCTACCACGTACTCACCCCAAGATCATCACAACAGAAATTAAAATTTAAGTATTTATGCTGTGCCCGGCGGCTCAAACATAAACCCTACCTTTAAAAAAAAAAAAAAAAAAAAAAAAAAAAAAAAAAAAAAAAAAAAAAAAATATATATAATATATATATTTATAATATATATATAATATAATATTATAATTATATATATGTATATATATTATATATGTATTATATAAAATTTAATATGTTAATATTATAAAATGTATATTATTAATTATATAATATATATAATATATATATATATATAAAAATATATATATATATATATATATATTTATATATATCCAGGCCTAGCCTCCCCCCAATCTTTTCCAACTTTGTCTGCTTGTGTTTTTTGTTTCCAGTCTCGGCCCCCAAATTTCATTATTTGTCATCCCATTTTGTCACGGGTGGGGGCATTGGCCTTTTATATTATTTTAAACCCAGTCTGTTACTTTTTTGTGCATCGTTGTTAGTCCCCATATATATGACATTCCCTTGGTAGGACAATTGGTGAAAGATTGTTTTTTTTTTAAACATAATGGCAAGGAGCCTCTTTGTATGCTACTTGCTGCCCAAGGGTCTTGAGCCCAGACTGATGATCTCTTAATTTCTTTTACTAGATGTTTTTGTCTGTATGGTTACCCTTTGGGGTATAAACTTGTCTATACCCCTAATGTTTACCTTTTACATGATCTGTTCAAACTGAACTCTACTGGGAAAATGATCTTGTCTTTTTTTTTTTCACCTAAGCCTATTTTCAGACTTTCTCTATTCTTGTTTTTTTAGTTTCTGATTCATTTGCACGTTCCAAAGAACAAATCATCTGCAAATTTAGATTTTTAGGTATTGCTCTTATTTTTATACCCCTTTTCCCTTCCATTCTAGCTTTTTTAATATTTCCTCAAGACAAGCGTAAAAAAGTTTTGGGGAGATGGTATCACCTGTCAACACCTTCTTTAATTTGGGATTTTGTTGGTTTTCCATGTGGAGCTTGATAGTTTCTTCCCTGTACATATGTCTTCCAATATTTTACAATATCCTCCTCTATCCCCGTCTTTGGATAGTTCTAGTACTGTAGTACTGTCAAAAAGCCTTTTCTATTTGATGAATGCCATACACAGGGGTTTTCCCATAATTTGTTTATTTTTTTTTTTATTTGGGTGAGCATATGGAGTGGTCTGTTGTTTGGGAATCCACTGTGGAAAACCCGCCCGTTTTTTAGAAACCAACTGTCAGAGATGTAGTTGTGAACTTTTGGAAAGTTTGTAAGTAACTGAAAGGGTCTTATTTTTTCAGTTTTTTTTTATATCCTTTTTTTTCCCCTTTTTTATGTATCAAAATAATTGTTGTATTTTTCCAGGCTTTCAGAGTTTTCCCATTGATAAGGCATTTGTTAAAAATATTGGCTAGTTTCACTGTTACAATTTCTCTTGCGTCTATTATAAGGTCTATACTAATTCCGTCTTCACCGGGTGTTTTCCCTCTCTTCATGCTTTTAAGCGTTCTTTTATTTCATCTTTTGTGATGCTAGGTAGTTTCTAGTTACCGCATTTGTTTCTGTCCGTGGCTGTTCATTTGAGTTGCATAGATTCCTGTAAAAGTCTTCTACAACTCTTATGATATCATTCTTATTATATGTCACGTCTCCATCTGTTTTCTTTATTACATACAGTTGATTTCTCCCTATTCTGAGTCTCCTTTTAACTGTTTGCATGCTAGTAACCTGAGATCACTGTTTCATTTTTTATTTGAATTTCCGTACATCTTCCCTCATCTTTTTATTTATAGTCTTTGTTAGTTTGGCTAATTCATTTTATCCCTGTTTGAACGATACTTTTTTAAACCCCTACATTTTTTGCATAAGCTCTTTAGTTTCTACTGAGAACTTCCTGGAGCTTTGCTTGTTGTTCTTACCGCTTATTTCAAGTGCAGCTTTTCTTTGTTATGTCATTAAACTGTTTGTTGATTTGATCAATTTTTGAGATCTTCATTGCTGAGAAGTGAAAAATCTGTTTTGGATGTTAAGGTTGAATTCTGTCACTCCGGTCTTCAAGTTAGCTAAATTTGGCTGCTTTTTTCTTATGAGTTTACTCCTTTTCCTCTGAGGTGTAATTTAATTTGGCCTCGACTATTCAAATGATCACTGCCAACATTTACTTTATTAATAACTTCCACATTTTTTTACTCTATTGAAACCTATTTGAAATTATGAAGTCAATTTTGATTTTGATGTCAGATGGCGACTTCCATGTTTACTTCCACTCTAGTCTTTTTTCAAAAAATGTATTCATGATTATGAGTGATTGATCCTCTGCAAATCAACTAGCATTTGTCCCCTCTCATTCCGAGTACCTATTCCGGGGTTCCCTACTACAGTTTCTCCTTCTGTCTTTTTAAACCCAAATTTTTGGGATTAAAATCTCCCATACTTACTATGAAATGGGTTTTTTTCTCTCTTGCTGGCTAAATGAACATCTTCATAGAAGGTCTTTTATTTCTTTGTCTCTGTGAATGCAGGTTGGAGCATAGACTTGAACAATCTTTAAGTTGTACCTATTGTTTAGTTTTTTTGTTAATGAAGCCACTCTTTTGCTTACACTAATAGAATTCCATAATATTCTTTTTTTAAATGTGAACTAGAAACCACCCCTAATTCCTGCTTGCTACTCTGGGTTTACCTCTCCAAAAGAGCAGGTGTCCATCATTTAGTATCTTCTGTTTTTTCACCAAGTCTTCTAACCTCACAGAGTCTTACAATTCCCATTT
>NW_023644549.1:0-8605 GCF_015228065.2 Penaeus monodon | reverse complement strand
AATTTAAAGCAAAATTTAGTTTACAATCAACCAATGATAAAAAAAAATATAAGCAATGGAGTTAAATTTCATAAAAAGAGTAAAAAAAAAAAGCTTTCACAAGGTACAAGAAAGCATGCCTTAGTGGCAAGAAACCGAGATTTAATATATAATAAATTTGACAAACTAAAATTTTGGCAAACATTGTTAGTACATAAACCCCAGCAAGACTCTGCAGGCTGCTAAAATACTCTCTTCTTACCAAATAAAACTACTTCAAATTTATACTTTTAAAACATGCTGTAGCAACTCAAAATATAGTCAGATGTAGAAAAGACAAAAATAAAGAAGTCATAAAAAATCTATAAAAAAATAAAAAAATACAATAACAACAAGACGACAATAATAATAAATAAAGAGTAATACTCCCCCACGGTGTTCACCTGCCAAACTTAGGGACCAACAAGGATCTACCCCCCCAAGTTAAATGGAAAAAAAGAAATCCTACTTACCCTAAAGCTAATATGAGGTGTTTTTTTCACACCAATCAATCACATTCACACTTCATAATGCAATAATCACTACTGGGTATAAATGACAGGGAGATAAGGCCCAGCCAATAAAGTTCTTCTCTGTTAAAGTGTCTTTCAACCGGGTTATATGATATGAATAGGGTTTTCGTGGCTTCAAAATGAGAAAAATCTGACAGGCTGAGGTAAACTTTACAATTTTTTTTTTTTTTCTTTTTTTTCTCTAAAGGACGACCCAGTGAAATTTAAGGTGGGAAGTGTCCCTTAAAAATGGAATTAAGACACATTTCTTCACTTCAGAACTACGAACATCTTAAGACGGCTAGACTGAAAGCAAAAAAGCTTTCTGCATATCATAGTACAATACATGGTATAGGGGGTTGGTGCTTGCAATTGAAAAAATATAAAAAGTGGCCAAATACAAAACTAAATAATAATGAGGGACAAAAAATAAATGAAGGTGAATACGAGTAGTTTTAATGGTTCGTCCCCAACTGATAACATAATTGTTGTTTTGCAGCCTTAATACCCTTTTATCAAACAATTTACAAATAACAAGTCAAGGTACCCTAGGAAAAAATGGAAAAAAAGAATAATAAATTTAAAAGTAAAATGTACCCCCAAATCCATTTTCACCTTTTAAACAAAACCCTTCCCCCTATTTCCCCCAAGGAAAAATTTGGTTTTTGGGGGTAAAGTTTCCCTTAAAAACCCCATAAAAATTTGGAAAAATTGTCATCTTTTTGGGGGGGGGTTTAAAAAACTTTGGGCTTTGGTAAAGGGGGGCTTTGGGAAAATTTTGTATTTCATAAAAAATTTTCCCTCAATTGCAAGTGCCCCTTGCATGCTCGCCGATGAGAGCAGCATTTTGGTTAACTCACTTGTTTAACTTTTCCTACCCACCCATGATTAACATTCTGCCAAAAAGTTTTATTTTCAGCAAAATTTAGATCAATAAACCCAAATGAAAAAAAAAATAAAAAGATGGATTTTAAATTAAAAAAAGAGTAAAAAAAAAAAGTTTTTTCAAAAGGTACAAAAAAGCATGCCTTAGGCAAGAAACCGAGATTTATATATAATAAATTTAAACAAAAAAAATTTGGCAAACTTTGTAGCAAAAAACCCCCAGCAAGACTTGCGGGCTCTAAAATACTCTTTTCTTACCAAATCAAATATTCAAATAAAATTTTAAAACAGCTGTAGAACTCAAATATAGTTCAGATTTTAAAAAGACAAAAATAAAAAGTATAAAAAATCTATAAAAAAATAAAAAAATAAATAACAAAAGACGACAATAATAATGATAAGAGTAAACTCTCCACGGGTTCCCTCCAAAACTTAGGGACCAACAAGGATTCCCCCCCAATTTAAAATGGAAAAAAAAAAAAACCCTATTTACCCTAAAGCTAATTGAGGTGTATTTTCACACAATAAACACATTCACATTTTCAAAATGAAATAATCACTACTGGGTATCAAGGGCAGGGAGATCAGCCAAAAAGTTCTTTTTCTGTTAAAGTGTCTTTCAACCAGTTTATTGAAGAATATGGTTCGTGGCTTCAAAATGGAAAACCACAGTGTGGTCAATTTTACAAATCTTTTTTTTCCTTTTTTTTGTAGAACAGAAATAACATTAACTTAATGGATTCTTAAAGGTTGGCCACTTTCTCCTCTTAGAAAGCTCTTAAAGGTAAAAACCAAAAAGTTTCAAATCAAGCAAATAAGGTAAATAAGGGTGTTTGGGGGAAGATTAGATAAATAAGAGAAAGAAAAAAAAAAAAAATAGTGCAAATTTTATGGGAAATGATGTTTAAATTGTTCCCGTCCAAACTTAACAAAGTGGGCTTCCTACTTTAAACATTCCTACGCAACTCTAGAAATTAAGTTGGTAAATGGAATAGTTAACAAGTTTTGGGGACGTCAATCTTGTCATGGGACATTAATTTCTTCTCCCAAAAACAGAAAAATCAAACCAGCTTCAAAGTAGTTTTTTTAAGAAAAAGGGAAAAAAAAAGAAAAATAAAAAAAAAAAAAAAAAAAAAAAGAGAGGAAGAAAAAAATTCTTTAATCACCATTCCTTTTCTTTTTCCCCCTCCAGAAATATTATTAAAAACAGCATTAAGCAAGTTCAAATTCATCAGGGGCCCGAGGCAGAAGTTCTTTTTAAGAAAAAAAAAGGAAAAATTTGATTAAGAAAAGATTTAAAGAAAAAGCAAAAAAAAACTGAGGAAAGGGAAAGAAAAAAAAAGGCCCAAAAAGAGAGGAAAGCGTAGGAAAAAGGGAAAGAGAAAAAGAGAAAATGGCCCTTTAAAGAATTTATTTAATTATTTTCAGGGGTTTAAAAATGGGGGAAAAGGGAAAAAAAACAAAGGGGGAAATGATAGAAAGGGTAAGGCCCGGGTTTCGTTTTTGGGAGGAGGATAACACTTCTGGTCCATTTGAAAAACCCCTGGGGCTCGTTCCACTTTGTGATTCCCCCTTCCACACTCTGGCCTAATTTTGCGGGAAATGGCATTTTAGAGTTCCTGATCAAACCTAATAAGGCATATTCGGAAAATTAAAAAGGAAATAATGCTCTTAATAGTTTTATTCAAATAAATAAATACAACTTCAGTATTTGCCTCCATAGTTACCAGTGCCACGAAGTTGCCACATGAAAAGCAATAAGTCCATCTGAAGATGGACCCCTTTAGATATCAATTTGATAAAAGCACATCTCATAACATAAAAAAATAATTTTTCATATCTTTCTAGGAACATTGCAGTGTGCTCAGTAATGCAAAAAAAAGGATAAAAAAAAATTTTTTTTTGAAAAAATTTGGGGTAGATTGCATGAATCAAAAAACAATTCGGGATCTGAAGGAAATCTTGAAATTCAGAAAAAATTCAAGTGTCCAGCTCAGCCCGTTTCAGTACATCTTTGGGGATATCACACTAGTATGAAAGAGGAAAAAACTACTAATTGAATCTGATTTAAGTGAATGCCACAGAAGGGGGTGGCACCCCCTGGGGGTAGGCACGGCTTGCAAGGGAAGTTTGGGTTTGTGTCGGTCAGCCTGTCTTCGTCAATTCAGCGTGAGAGAGTATGGCCACATAGGGGGTTTAAAAATTGGAGCGAAGGAAGGGGCCACCCTACCATCCATCTCAGAGTAAACAGTTCTTACAAAATATCCCCAACACACAACTTGGATTTGACATTAGAAATTGGGCTACAGAAAGTCCTGATGACAAAATATCATTGATAAAATACAATAACTTTTCCCGGTTTAGTGACAAATTTTTTTCAGAGTTTAAAAAGTAAATGCAATATATCAGAACAGCTGTGTAAGGTTTAACATTTTTTTTCCCTTTAAAAAAATGGAACAAAAATTGAAATTAAGATGATCAATACAATCTGGTTTTTGAATCTTTTATGCATTTTAGGAACCCCTTTTACAAATATAGTCATAAAAAATATATTACAAAAAAAATCCAATTCTTGGGAGACCATTTGCTTGATATTTTCTAATATTTCCCTTACAGTTTTAAAGACCAGTTTTAGGGGAGTTTTAAATTGGGTTGGAAATGATGGGTTAAAAACACTTGGAACATGACAAAAATTGTTTTTTTTTTTTCATTTTATAATAATCATCATAAAATTTACTTTTGACCAAAGCACGAAAAAAGGACCCCTACCACCCAACTTTACAATCTGTAAATATTTTGGGACTGTATTGGGAAAGGCCTTACGTAGTAATGTTAAAAAAAAAAATACAAAAGACATGAACATTAACAAAGACAAAAAAAAACCATAAAAAAAACCTAAAATGGGGTGATAAAAAGAGCAGAGAAAAAAAAAAAAACATCAATACAGTAAAAACAATAGAACTTTAAAGGGAAAGAAAGGAAAAAAAAAGAAAAAAATAAAAAGCTAAAAAATAAATTTAAGTTTGAAAGGGGGCCGTAAGTTATACTAGAAAAAAATGTTATCTTAAATAGAAAAATTTCCTTTTTGAACTTTTTTGTTTGAATTTCCCCAACAGCTGGTTAAGAGGGAAAAAAACCCAGTTTTTGGCTACAATCTTTTTATTTTTCTTTTTGGACATCCCAAAACCTTTTTAAGAAAACTCAGGGAGTATTTTTTCTTCAAGACATGTCCAAAAAAGTAAAGAGGAGAAGGGGATATACACAAAGATCGAAAGGGGAAAAATAGGAAAGAAGGGGGGGGGAGGAGGAGCAGGAGTGGGACAGGGAAGGGGGAGGAGAAAAGGGAAAAGGAGAGACAAAGGAGGAGGGGAAAAGGGGGATACAAAAAGGGGGGAGGGAAAAAAGGGGGGAAAAAAAGGAGGAGGGGGAGGAGGGGGAGGAGGAGGAGGAGGAGGAGGAGGAGGAGGAGGAGGAGGAGGAGGAGGAGGGGGAGGAGGAGAAGGAGGACAGAAGCAGGAGGAGGAGAAGGAGGACAGAAGCAGGAGGAGGAATATGAGGAGTATAAGTATGAGATGAGGGGGGGGGAGGGAAGGGAAAAGGAAAGGATTTGAAGGTAAGGAAGAAGAGTAGGGGTAGAAAGAGGAGGTGGGAAGGAAATGTGAAGTACAAATCATTTAAGGAACAAGATAGATGGAGTCATATCCGAAAAAGGGTCAATTCAATTTTTTTTCTTTCACCATTATGGTATTAAAAAGTTTAAGTTCATAAGTCTTTTCATTTGTGGCATGGATTTTTCTGTATCTCAGGGAAAGGTATGTGACATTAATTATTTTAGGCAATATTGCCCGTAAAATTTTGCAGGGCAATTTTCAAGGTAACTCCCAAAAACTTTGTAACATGCATGGGGTTTAAAAAAATCCCCGTTTTCTCCTGCAAAAGGAATTTAAACATTACTTAATTCTTTTTTTTCAAAGGATATATAGTTTTAATCATGAAGCAATCAAAATTGCATAAATTAAAGGAGAATTTTATACATAATATGGTTAATTTTTTATCTTATGAATTTTCATTTTTATTTTTTTTTAAACACAGGAAGGGAAAACAGATCCTCAAAAAAATAAGCAAAAACGAAATAAGTATGGAAATAAATATCAAACCAATATGAAAAGATAATCAAGAAAAAAATTCCATTCAAAAGATACAAAATTCATATTACTACCAAAATTGCCCCCAACATACTGATCTAGATTAAACAGTCATAATGACTGTTCTGTGTGGTGTCATGGCCGTGACCTTTGCTTGGTCGTTTTCAATAAACACTTCAAGTGACCTCAGAAACTGTCTTCTTTGTGTTTAAAAATAACATTATCAAATTCACAGCAGCCTCTTTCATCTAGGCTAATAACACAAGGCTCTCAAGGGCAATTATCAAGAGCTACAGTTTTCCTCTGCTAAAATTGTTACTATATTCATCAAAATGCATCTTCAGCCTTTCTGTAAAGCTAAACAAGCATTCATATATCACTTAAAAATATCATTCAAGACTGCTAGGGGCAATTCATTCAAAAAACTAGTCAACACTCTTCTAAAATGAGTTATAAAAAATCAGGACAAAAACAGTACAAATGCAAAACTCATAAAGCAAACTCAGCAAATGTCTTCTTGTTAGAAAAGTAGTAAACAAATAAAATAGATAACATTAATAACTGTAACAATATTAGGATAAAAAAAAAAATGCATAACTGTTATATCAATCCAAAAAAAACTACAAAATACACTCAAGTAACATCACGTTTTGGGATATCGTACCGGAAACCAAGACAGTATGTCACTTTTCTACCGTCCTGCACACCTACCCGTAAGAATTATGGAAGGCCGGGCTCTACATTAGTGGAGTAAAGAGCCGGGGTCTCAATGAAGGACAGTCCCCCCTTTTCTCAAATGCCTTGGCCTCTTCTGGGGGAAACTGACCGCGGTGACGCAGTCAGATTTTTTCCCTGCAACCAGATGAAAGTTGTTGTAGTGTGTGAAAAGGGAGTTCCCCTTTCCCCATTAGAAAACAACACTGAAGCCCTTTCAAAAATTTGATTTACATTATTAAAAATATTTTCTTCCCCCTGACTTTTACACTTTTTTTAATTACTAATCTTAGAAAAAATTTTCAAGGCCCCAAAAAAATAAATCAAATTCCCAAATGCATGTGACAAAAAAAACCATGAAAATTTTCTTAGCAATTTTCATTTCCAGATAATTTCTTTACAAAAAATCTTGGAAACATCCCTTACAAAAAAAAAGAGAGAAAGCAGCTAATTTTATATGAAAACGAAATTTCATATACAAATATAAACTTTTTTTTTACCTTTTAAACCTCCTCACTTCATGAAAATAATCAAAAGAAACCAATAAATCAGAACCAGTGAACCCTGTAAACCCAAATCTATTCTCAATCCAGCTGTGTACCCAGGTACACATGTGACAACCAGCTTACCACAGCATGTGACAATATTTGATCTGCATGATCTTGAGTCTTTCAGCCAACGTTCAACATTAGTGTAAGTGAGTGCTTGGCAATTCATAACCCAGAAAAGCACCCACCAGACCCCTATGAAGCTAAAGTGATGGCTCGATCCCCTTTTGGCCTGCGGTATCCCAGATCTGTCCCTTTATTTTTTTCCACCCACCTAAAAGGGAAAAATAAGAGAAGGAGTGACAAAATTTTATCATCAAAATTCTCTCCCACTGGCAACAGCAAAAATTGTTTCTTAGGTTCCAGTATTTTTCTTTTCTCACTTTTTTTTTTAGTAAAATTTTGAAAATGAAGTAAAATTTAAAAAATTTATAGTATGTTTAGTATGAATTTATTCATGCAAATAGTTTTTTTTTTCTAAAAAAAAAAAAAAAAAAAAAAAAAAAAAAAAAAAAAAATTTGTTCAACCCTCATTCAAAATAACTGTAATGAAATTGAAAAACTTTTACAAAAGGGGGGGGGGGGGGGGGGGGGGAAAATAATAAAAAAAAAAAAAAAAAAAAAAAAAGAAAATAAAAATAAAAAAAATAAAAAAATAAAATAAAGACAAAATCAAACCCTAAATCATGAAAATGTACAGGCTCTCCGTCATGCTGTGGCAAGCTTTTGGGGTCTGCAAACCCACCGCAATGAGATAACTTTTGTGAGGGAAAAGGGGGACAAATATGGAGGGAGGAACCTCAGAACGCGTGAAACTGCCAAAAAATGGGAAAAGTAAAAAAACACTGACATCATTAGGTAGATTCTCAAAATAAACAAAGAAAGGGTAAAATGGCTTTTTTCCCTTTCAAATTTTTTATTTAGTCATCCTAATTCTTTACAAAAAATATGCATATGACCTTTCCTCCCAGACAGGAAACGAAGAATTTCAGAGGGAAATACTTACTAAATAAAATTATTTTGAGTTAGATTCACCTTCAATTTCACTCAAAACTCGCCAAAATCTTTGAAATAGCGGCAAAATGATCTTAGTGTGAAAAACATCTCTGCAACATTTTATGACAGGCGGGTAATGTCAATAGCGATTTGGGCAAAAATGGGCGATTGTCTTATCAATCCACCCCGATGACCTTTGGTCCATTCCGATGTCATACATATAAAAAAAAAAGTGGTTTGATTTCATTTTGCTCTAACCTTAACCCCTTGATAAAGAAACAAGTGAATAGTCAAAAATGAAAAAAGCATGATTAAACAAAAATAAATAGATAATATAAAAAATAAAGTGATATCAGGATAATTAACTATACTGTGCAATTCAAAAGTAGTTTCTATAATGAGGGCCATAAAAAAAAACCCCCCCACAGGTGGGCTATTAGGCTGGTAGATCCGCTAGGATAACTGTGGGAAAAGTAGATTATATCCCCCAAAAAAAAATGCCACCCCTGTTCTCAGGCAAAAAGCATCCAATCTTTTCAAGAACCAAAACAGTTGCGGAGAGAAGGGGATCACCTTTAAAGAAAAGGTCTTTTTTGAGAAACTCAACCCAACTGGACGATGGCATGAAAAAAGCATGCCCCCTGTAAACAAGTTTTTTGTTTTATTTACACATAGAGGGTCTACAAGTGCTTAAACACCAAGGAGTGATTATTGTTTACCCTTTCCCACTTTTGGAAAATTTTTTTTATTATTTCATTGTCTTAATTTGTTACCGGCAAAAAAAATT
>NW_023644548.1:7500-8606 GCF_015228065.2 Penaeus monodon | reverse complement strand
TACTTGGAGAGAGTTTTATAATAATTCCTGTTCCTAAACCTTTCGGGCAAGGAGCTTCCACACCAGGAAATTACAGACCAGTTTCTCTCACAGCTGCATCTTCAAGCTTATGGAGAAAATGGTAAACTTCAGGTTGACAGGCTACTAAAAAAGGAAAAACGTGTTGACCCATAACAATATGGCTTTAGAAAATTGAGATCGACCACAGATGCACTTGTGAGGATGGAAACTTCTATACAGAATTTCCCTTCGCACAGCGATGTCACATGATCGCAGTCTTTTTTGATCTTGAAAAGGCTTACAATACTATTTGGGAAGCTTAGCATACTCATGAAGCTGTATGTCACTGGTTTAAAAGGAGCATTACCTCCCTTTCATCCAAAGCTTCCATACTAACGGGAATTTTAGAGTTTGGGTGGAAACAGTTTCTCTAACCGGGAAGATCAGCTGGAAGGGGTCCCACAAGGGAGTGTCTTAAGTGTGCCCCTGTTTGCCATTGCTATAAATGACATGGGAAAAGGGTTTGTTTCAAGTTCTGTCTCATGTAATCTGTATATGGATGACTACACTTTACTTCTCAGGAGGAAGTTTACAGAATGTACAAGGACACTTGCAGACTGCAATAAATCAGGTTGTACAGTGGGCAACATACCATGGGTTCAAATTTTCTCCAAGCAAGACCAAGGCTATACATTTCCACAAACGGGGAAAAATTTCCCACCCTTTCCCCTCTATTCATGAGCAAACCCACTGCAATTTGTCCAAGAGGTGAAAGTACTCGGGTCTTTTTTTTTGACTCAAGACTTACATGGGTGCCTCACATCAAACAGTTAAAAGTGAAGGCTACAAAAGCACTTAGTTTTTGTACGTTCTTTCACATCTATATTGTGGTGCAGACCGCACAACTCTTTTCAACCCCCTAGAGGATAGCCAATCCTATGGTAGGAGAATGAGGAATTTTGTGGAAGATCTTAATTTAAACCTCACTAAAATTCTGGCTGTTATACAGATGTTCGAAGTCTGAAAAGGTGTGGGCTTTCAGCACTGAGCAGAAGAAAGACTGCCAGATGCAGTCTTTTTTCCAGCAGCAGTCTCCAGCGCCTCGA
>NW_023644548.1:0-2500 GCF_015228065.2 Penaeus monodon | reverse complement strand
TTTTCTTAGAGTATGCCTCCATGTTTCCCTCCATCTATCCCGAAGACAACTACTGATGCTGGGAAGTCAGGTCGGTTGTGTAGGGTGAGGAAAAACGAGCATGACGGGGGCTGAGCGGGCAGCTGCCTTGGCCTTATGATCAGCTCGCTCATTCCCACTGATACCAAAAAAACCCATGTGCTGGCACCCAAAATAGAGTTATCTTTTTACGTGCTCTGACATCAGTATGCAAACCAATTTGAGTACCTCCCTCACTACGGATCGTGTTGAGTTTAAGCTCTTGATTGCTTGCAAGGCACTATGAGGGACTCACAATATATTTACACTAGAATGGTTCATAAGATCTCTAGATCATCTTAAACTGCTGCAGGATGCATGTAACCTGCAGTGAAGATTCCGAGGCTGCTGGAGACTGCCTGCTGCTGGAGGGAAGGACTGCATCTGCAGTCTCTCTTTCTGCCCAGTGCTGCAAAGCCCACACCATTTTCAGACTTCGGAACCATCTGTATAACAGCCAGAATTTTAGTGAGGTTTTAAATTAAGATCTTCCACAAAATTCCCATTCTCCTCCCATAGGTTTGGCTCCCCTTAGGGGGTTTGAAAAGAGTGGGGGTCTGCACCACAAAAAGATGTAAAAGAACGTACAAAAACTAAGGTTTTGTAGCCTTTCACTTTTAACTTTTTGTTTGGGGGCCCCCCATGTAAGTCTTGAGTCAAAAATTTAGACCCGAGTACTTCCCCTCGGACAAATTGCAGGGGTTTGCTCAGAATAGAGGGAAAGGGAGGAATTTCTCGTTTGTGGAAATGTAGCCTTGGCTGCTGGGGGAAAAATTAACCCATGGTATGTGCCCCCCTGTAAAACCTGATTTTTTGCAGTCGCAAGTGTCCCTTTTTACATTTTTTTTTTTAACCCCTCCTAGAAGAAGTGTAGTATCCTATACAGATTACATGAGAAAACTTGAAAAACCTTCCGAGTATTTTATAGCCCAAAGGCAAAAAGGGTCAACTTAAGACATCCTTGGGGACCCCCTTTCCCGCTGATCTTCCCGGTTAGAGAAAATGTTTTTTTTTTTTTCCCACCCCAAAATCTAAACTTCCCTTTTTTTAATTTAAACTTTATAAAAATTCCTTTTAAAAATACATAATTCATAGTATGAAGCTTCCCAAGTAGTATTGTAAGCCTTTTCAAGATCAAAGAAGACTCGATCAGGACTCGCTGGCGAAGGAATTTTGATAGAAGTTTCCATCCCCCCCCAAATGCATCTGTGGGCGATCTAATTTCTAAAGCCATATTGTTATGGGGTCAACACGTTTTCCTTTTTAGTAGCCATGTCAACCTGAAGTTTACCATTTTCCCCATAAGCTTAAAAGATGCAGCTAGTGAGAGAAACTGGTCTGTAATTCCTGGTGTGGAAGCACCCTTTCCGGGTTTTAGGAACAGGAATGATTATAGACTCTCTCCATGTGAATGGCACTGTGCCCTCCCTATAGATCCTATTGAATAGGTCTAACAGAAACTTCTGGGAGCTCTCTGGTAAGTGAATACATTTGGTTGTGGAATATCATCACCTCCTGGGGCAGTCTTTACAGCAGAGCTGCAAAGCAGAGTCCATCTCCTTGCGCAAAAATAGCAAGTTGTATGGAAGTTCTGCTAAAGTATACTGAATGACACGGGTGTGTTCCTGTCAGACTAAGAGTGGAGAATCGAGCAGTGTAAGATGCTCCAGAGGGGGATGCTGCCATGGATTTAGCTAGCTCATTTGCAAAAATTTTTTTTTTCTGTGATGATTAGCCACTTATCTTCAGAGTAGGTTTGTGACATGGATGTGCTCATTCCAGCGATCTTACATACTTGTTCCATACCCATGCTAAGGGGGTCCTAGGGTGTCTGTCTAGCCCCTTTAGCACGCGCCTGGCTTTGGCTCGGGTCTTTTTGTAGCTGATCAAGGGTACAATGCATAGGGCATCATTTCAACTGCCTAATGCAGCTTTTCTTGCTCTGACAGCTTGGCATTCATCAGATCACCATGGCACCGGAAGTTGACAGTACACTGATGGAAGGGATTAACAGTATCTTGAGCACACTGGAAATCATTCACAGATCTTTGCAATACTGCAACTTGTTCTAACAAGATTCCAGTCTGCATATTCAAGTCGCCATCCTGCACTCCATTGACTGGAATACCATTCACCTCTTGCAAAAGTATTGGAAAGTGTTCACTTCTATGTAAGTCTTCCATGACCTGCCAAGTGAAGTTCAACTGTGAATCTGGTGAGCCTATTGATAGGTCTATATTGGAGATTGATTGATTATTTAAAATTATCTGCCGCGTCAACAGCTAAGGTTATTAGCGGCGAATACCTTGTTATCTAGAAATATTAAAATGTTTAAACTTTAAAAAAACTATCAATAAACATCTTACAAATAACAATAAATAGATTAAAAATCAAAGCATAAAATTATGCTCTAGTGCATAAAATTATTGCATAAAACATTAAA
>NW_023644547.1:0-8606 GCF_015228065.2 Penaeus monodon | reverse complement strand
GTTTACGTCACGGTCATCACCTACATATCCGCCTTTCCCACTCTCGATAAGTTGTGTAGTTGCTGTATCATAATCTAGTCACGTTCTGCATTGAGGGATACTTCTGTAGATATCTTTGTTCATTATTCTTATGATGCGTCATGTACGAACATAAAATGCATATGTGAAAGTAGGTTAATGATTTCCGGGGTATTGATTATGTTGTTGTGGACATTGGTTGCGGTTTGCGGTTTGTGGTTTCGTCAAGGTCACTGATTACGTCACGGTCACTCACCTACTTTCACATTCATGTACGTACATGAAGGTGGACCGATTCTGTCCACCTACATTATCCTGCTTTCACTCTCGATAAGGTTGTGTAGTTACGCTGTGATCATTAATCTATGTCACCGGTTACCTGCATTGGAGGGATACTCATCTGTAGTATATCATTTGTTTCATTATTTCTCTTATGATGCGTCATGTACGAACATAAAATGCACATGTGAAAGTAGGTTAATGATTTCCGGGTATTGATTATGTTGTTGTGGACATTGGTTGCGGTTTGCGGTTTCGTCAAGGTCACTGATTACGTCACGGTCACTGACCTACTTTCACATTCATGTACGTGTGTGAATGTGGAGCGATTTTGTCCACCTACATTATCCTGCTTTCACTCTCGACAAGGTTGTGTGGTTACGCTGTGATCATTAATCTATGTCACCGGTCACCTGCATTGGAGGGGATACTCGTCTGTAGTACATCATTTGTTCATTATTTCTCTTATGATGCGTCATGTACGAACATAAAATGCATATGTGAAAGTAGGTTAATGATTTCCGGGTATTGATTATGTTGTTGTGGACATTGGTTGCGGTTTGCGGTTTGTGCTTTCGTCAAGGTCACTGATTACGTCACGGTCACTGGCCTACTTTCACATTCATGTACGTACATGAAAGTGGAGCGATTTTGTCCACCTACATTATCCTGCTTTCACTCTCGACAAGGTTGTGTGGTTACGCTGTGATCATTAATCTATGTCACCGGTCACCTGCATTGGAGGGGATACTCGTCTGTAGTACATCATTTGTTTCATTATTTCTCTTATGATGCGTCATGTACGAACATAAAATGCATATGTGAAAGTAGGTTAATGATTTCCGGGTATTGATTATGTTGTTGTGGACATTGGTTGCGGTTTGCGGTTTGTGCTTTTGTCAAGGTCACTGATTACGTCACGGTCACTGGCCTACTTTCACATTCATGTACGTACATGAAAGTGGAGCGATTTTGTCGTATTACCTACTACTTTATATATTTTATATATATATATATATATATATATATATATATATATATATATATGTGTGTGTGTGTGTGTGTGTGTGTGTGTGTGTGTGTGTGTGTGTGTGTGTGTGTGTGTGTGTGTGTGTGTGTGTGTGTGTGTGTATACACACAATTATTTATGTATATATATATATATATATATACATATATATATACATATATATATATATATAGATATACACACACACACACACACACACACACACACATATATATATATATATATATATATATATATATATATATATATATATATATGTGTGTGTGTGTGTGTGTGTGTATATATATTCCTTCCTTTAACGGTAGGTTCATGTCTGAGCCGCCGTGGTCACAGCATGATACTTAGTTTTTTCATGTTGTGATGCTCTTGGAGTGAGTACGTGGTAGGGTCCCCAGTTCCTTTCCACGGAGAGTGCCCGTGTTACCTTTTTAAGTAATAATTCTCAGTATTTTATCCAGGCTTGGGACCAGCACTGACTTGGGCTGGCTTGGCCACCCAGTGGCTAGGTAGGCAATCGAGGTGAAGTTCCTTGCCCAAGGGAACAACGCGCCGGCCGGTGACTCGAACCCTCGAACTCAGATTGCCGTTGTGCCAGTCTTGAGTCCGATACTTTAACCATTCGGCCACCGCAGCCTTGACGATCATGGGCTTTCCATGATTTTTCTTGGCAATTTAGAGCGGTGGTTTGCCATTGCCTTCCGCCCGGTGTTTTTTTTTTTTTTTTTTTTTTTTTTTTTTTTTTTTTTAATCGAGTCACCATCTCTATTTACCCGGCACTGACTTGGGCTGGCTTGGCCACCCAGTGGCTAGGCAGGCAATCGAGGAGAAGTTCCTTGCCCAAGGGAAACAACGCACCGGTCGGTGACTCGAACCCTCGAACTCAGATTGCCGTCGTGACAGTCTTGAGTCCGATGCTCTAACCATTCGGCCACCAGGGCCCATATATATATATATTTTTTTAACGGTAGGTTCATGTTTGAGCCGCCGTGGTTATAGCATGATACTTTATTGTAGTTTTCATGTTGTGATGATGTTGGAGTGAGTACGTGGTATATATAATATCACCATCCATCAGACAAACACAATTTTATCAAATTCGTGCAAATCTGCACGCAGATTAGATTGCGCACATGTGATGTGTGTGTATTTATGGGCACACACGCACACGCACACGCACACGCACACGCACACGCACACGCACACGCACACGCACACGCACACGCACACGCACACACACACACATATATATATATATATATATATATATATATATATATATATATATATATATATATATATTATCCTATAAACAATCAGTATGTATGCAGTTAGGGGAACCATGTTACAGTAGGGACAAAAAATGTATTTAGCTATAAACTATCAGTTCATAACCATAGTGATATTACTAACATAAGTATGAAATAGATGAGTGTACCCTCATATCGTTTTCTAAGCTCTACGAAATCTATAGGGAATTTGTGTAACTAGCCATTTAAAGATTTGTCAATTTCATTTTAAAACAACTGGGAAACAAATGGGAAAATGGGTGAAGGGGATAAAAATGGATGGTAATGAATTGCATGTAAAGAGAAGAAATCAAGATATATTCAAGATGCAATAAAGTGCCACAAAAATCAACCCAAGCGTTTCCAGTTAAACCCACCGGCTTTTGGTTCTCTGCTACATTTCAATTCAGCACAGTTAAACTAAAGATAAATAAACTCAGGATCTCCTGTATGTAAAATAACATAACTCAGTGGGGATGCTGATGAGAGTTAGATTCAAATCTATAAACCCATTTTGCGAGATAATCCAAAGGTCAAGAAAGATAAGAAAAAAGATGTGAATGTATCATGAGAATCTAGAGTCAAGTGGATAACCTATGAGATCACTGGAAGATCTCTGCTCTTTAAAGAAACTCTTCAGTTCTACAGGAGTCAATAACGGCTAGTGAACTTTTGACTAATAAGTACAAATTTAGTGTTTTAAATTCCATATAGATCAGTAGCCAAATAATAGTTGTGATAATGAGTGCTACTGAAGAATGAAAGGTGATAGGAAAAAGGTTTTCACAGTAAAAGGGCGTGAGTATCAAATAACAATGAGGTTATCATTTGCTAGGATGGTATTATCAGAGATATTGCCAAATGTTGATAGAGTAGTAGGTTTGGATCAACTTGATGTATATAATAAAGCAGAAGAATCACAATTTAAAGTTGTAAATACCCTTAACATGTTAATGGAAATAGATCCAAGTTCTCATGATGAATTGTTACAGGGGCCAAATTTTGAGAAATAGGAGCATCATAATTGTATGGATAAAAGTGAGAGTAAAATGCATGAATTAAAACAAAAAACAAATTCAGTAATTCCAAAGTAGTAGATTGTCAAAGAACTCACATTCTACAAAGAGATCCAAGCAAAATGTTATACAGAACGAGAAGTTACATGCAGAATTAGCTACGTTACAAAGTGAGCTCCAGCTTTACAAAATGGAGCCAGAGTATCAGACGAAAATGGCAGAGGATCTTGAAAGAAAAAGAATATGAGTAAAAAAGTTTCTAGAATAAAATCAGCTAGAACTGTCTCAAAGTAAAGGTTTAAATGATAGTAAGAAACTTTATCTTCATAAATATTATGAATCTATTGATAATCTGACAGAAATTGAGAAAGTAAATCTTAATTTACCAAAACAAGAAATGGCTGCTAAGCATGTCTTAGGTATGGGTGAATTAGAGAAATTAGAGTATATTTTCTTAAAAGTAAGTCCAGGGCTTAAGCAACAAGCATAGAGGTTTGAGCCAAAGGGAAAATTTAAAGATTTGAATGCATCATTTGGGCGAGATAGATCAAGTTACAGACATATGTGTTAAATATTTTGTCATCTAAAAGTAAAAGTGAATTGCCTAAGCCAGAGACAGAAATTTTCAGTTGAGATTTATGAGAGTTTCCAACCTGGCTTCAAAGAGTCAAGAGTCACAGACCCTTTCTAGGTCACTATACTAGTGGGGTAGCTAAGGATGCCATTAGAGGCCTTCTATGTGTCCCTAGAAATGGCAAGAGGCAAGAATACATGCCATGACCACTGTAGTATAAGTTTATTTATTGTATTTATACATAGATGGCTCTACAAGTACTTAGTCACCAAGGAGTTAGTTATTAGTCCTACCTATCTCACCTGTTTACCCTTTTCCTTGAAATTGGAAGGGTTCTTTTGTACTATTTCATTGTCTTAAATGTTACCATGATTTTAATAACAATTAAATAATCATAGCATCAATAACAATAATAACAGCATCGATATTAATTGTATTAAACAGGAAAAACTTTTTCCTGTCAATTCAAGGAATGGGGAAATCAGGATCGGCACTAGGGCCTATGACAGACTCCTTGCCGCCCGAGGATATGTGGATCCATCTGTATGTAACAAAATTCACAAAAAAACTACAGGGGACAGACCATAATTCTGTGCTGGTTGAGCTAAGATAGGTTTAGTAATAAGTTTATTGTGGCACATGCTTTTAGAAGGAAACTGAGTGAGTGGCTAAAATTTCAAATAAAGATGGTCATGCACTACAGAAATTGATAGACTTTTAAAAGAATTGCTTAACAGACATGAAAAAACAGATCTTAATATTTTAATTGATCCCCAAGAAAATAGCAAAATATTACAGAAGTTACCCCCAGCTGTTATAGATAGATGGAATGCTGTTGTTTATAGATGGTTTGCAAATGATGCAGGTTACCCTCATTCTCTTTTTTTGTGAATTTATGGAAGTGGAGGCAAAGAAAGTTTGTCATCCATTTTCATCTGATACTGCAAAGCTGATCATGAAATTGACGAATGTAAAGGGTTTAATGGACTTGATAATAAGGCAAAATTCGAATATGTCCAAAAATCATTAATTTGTAGGGGTTCTTTAAAACCTGTCCATATTATTTAAAAATGCAAAATAAAGAACAGATGCATAGTATGTCAAAGACGTCATCCAACATCTTTTCATGAGGCTATACATGAATAAAAGGAAATGAAATCTTACTTAAAATTATATGGAACAGGAAGTTGGAAAAACAATAACATTGTCAAAACAAACCAATATAACCTAACAAAATTGATGGGGGATTCAATGATAGTGTATTTTCCAATGGAAATAAAGATTATGAGAAAGTCAGAAGGTATGTTGCATGCCATGATAATACCAATATGGATACAACATGCAAACCATATAGGTAAAAAGGAACTAGTTTATATATTATAGGACGAACAGTCAATGCATGATTAGAGAGTCCACAATGAATGAGCTAAACATCCTGGGCTCCAAGGTCCACATGGAGTTAATAACAGTGACAGGTGAAGAAACCATTGAAAGCACAGACTAAAGGACTGGTAGTGTGGTAAAAATGAAAAGATAAGGGTTGTACTTCCACGGAAGAATATACCGGCAAAATATGATCAAATTCTGAGACCAGAAAATGTAAAAGGGTGGCCTCATTTACAAAGAATAGCAACTGAATTAATGCCATATGATAGAAGTGTTGAAGTTGAGCTCCTGATTACATAACTGTATGCATGCCTCAAGCCGAGGGAGTTAATTCCTGGAAGGATGACGAGCCTTGTGCAAGGAGAACTTTGCTCGGTTGGAGTATAATAGGAGAGTCAATGGTGGTTGTCAAGACACAAGATCAGTCTTAACCAGCAAGAAATAGTCAATAAGGTTATCATGATTGGAGATATAAAATGTAGCTTTCTTTCCTCACCAACCAAAGTAAAAGAAATAATTGACTTGATTTCAGTGAAAGGGAGACAGGAAATGTTCCTTATTCGTATCTCGATTTTTTTTTTAGAAAAATTAAAGAAATAGTTCATCAACTAAAGGTGGGCATATTAGTTACCCCTTCTTCTTAAAGATGATGAGGTCAAGCTTCCATAGTAAAGAGTTAGCATTGTGCATGTTGACAAGTCTTAAGAGGAAGCTAAAGCAAAACAATTAATTTCTCCAAGACTATGTTGCATTTAGTAAGAACTCATAAACAGGGGCTATGGAGAAGAGGCACCATACCAGCATCTAAACTTCAATGATGGAAGAGTGTGGTATGTTCCACATCATGGGGTGTATCAAATAAACCTTACAAGATTAGAGTAGTATTCGATTGTAGTGCTGCATATAAGAATGAGTCACTTAATAAGAATCTCCTGCAAGGTCCGGATCTGACAAATAACTTGATTGGCATATTGTGCAGGTTCAGGAAGAAACATGTAGCAGTTGCATGTAAAAGCCAAGTTCCCCCAAATAAAGTTAAGTCTGGTCACAGAAACCTACTTTGCTTTCTGGGGAAATGGAGATCCTGTTTCAAAAATCAAAGAATATAGAATGGCAGTGCATTTATTTGGGGCTACATCTGTTGTTTTCCTCTGAAAGCTACAACTGATTATGATGGCAATGTGGAACGCAAGCTGCCTCCTTTCTTAAAAATTAATTTGACGTTCATGATAGTTTAATATTTTTTCCTACAGCTGCAGAAGCCATAGCTTTAATCAAGAACAGTAAAGCATTATGCCAGAAGGATGCCTTCAAATTGCACAAGTTCTTGCCAAATAAAAAAGTTCTAGAAGCAGTAAGCTCAGAAGAAAAGGCTAATATTATTAAGAGGTTAGACCTCTCTAGGGAAGCCTTGCCGATAGAGATAACTTTTGGAGTAGAATGGTTCATAGAATCAGATGCATCCCCGTTCAGAATTAATATTAATGGCAAACCAATAACTAGAAGAGGTATATTTGTCAACAATGAGTTCTGTTTTTGATTCTGTCTAGAAATGGCAATACACTGGAGACTGGTTCATTTCTCAATGCATACCGGTGCTTCATAGAGGACGTGGCCCATTCGTCAACTCAGATCAGATCAGAGCACAAATTTTAATTGGAGCTAAAAAGGAACTTCATGCAATTTGCAAGAAATGGACCAAGAGAAACTAAAGGGGAGTTCCTGAAAGAAAACTGTGACTGGATTACATTTGAGATGAATGTCCCTCGCCAGTCATATGGGTGGAGTATGGAAAAAGAGACAGATCTGCCAGTAAGGAATATATTAACAGCCTTATTATACTATCATGACAAACAACTAGACGATGAGTCACTCATAACCTTTATGGTCGAACAGAGACGATTGTGAATAGCCGGCCCATGGGAGTTCTCCACATCCATTAGAACCATTGACACCAACTCACATGTAACAATAAAAATCAAAGGTTTTGTTACCGCCACCTGGAACATTCCAATCCTCTGACCAATATTCAAGTAAAAAGATGGCGAAGGGTTCAATATCTTGCCAATGAATTTTGGAATAGGTGGAAAGAAGATATGCATAGTTGCTTCATCCAGTAACAAGTGGGCCTACCGTTATCAAAAACGTTAAGGTAATGATATTGTCATTGTAAAAGAACAAAATTTGCCAAGGAACTCTTGCAGATTTGGACTTGTATCTGAGGTTATGCCAAGCGAAGATGGTCTTGTAAGAAAAGCAAGGATAACAATAGCTGATTCCGTACTTGACGCAGTTGGAAGAAACACAAGAGCAGTTGTTAACCTTGAAGACCAATACACAAATTCATTTTGTTGGTTGAATCATAGTGGAATCAGGGTGTCCCCGCCAAAGAGCCCATTTGAATATCAATTTTGTGCCAACAAATTTATAGTTTCTCAGCATATATATAAGTATTCATTTCCATATTTTGCTCGTTAGACTACAATGTAATTAAAGGTAAATTGCTCACAGAATTTAGGGGAGCCATGTTACTGTGGGGAAATATGCATTTAACTATAAACAGTCAGTTCCTATCCATTATGATATGACTAACATAAGTATAGAATAAATGAGTATACCCTCATATCTTTTTCTAAGATGTACGACATGTACAGAAAATTTGCATGAACACAGGAAGCCAATTTGTTTCCCTGAGACGCCAAGTGAGGTGTCTGAGGTAAATATATCAGGGTGTATCTATGTAATCTGGCGATATATTTTTATATTAGCATAAGTAAACGATATATTGTGATATAAAGACTAAATTGAATGAGAATGTAATAGATTAATTGATTTTATGTGAAATAAGGATTATATGTGAACATGTGTTAGTTAAAGATTTGTTAATTTCAAATTTAATGGAAACGATTGGGAAACAAATTGAAAAAATTTGTGAAAAGATAAAAAATTATGGTGATGAATTGCATTAAAGAGAAGAAATCAAGATATATCAGAGCGATAAGTGCAACCCCCCCCCC
>NW_023644546.1:0-7500 GCF_015228065.2 Penaeus monodon | reverse complement strand
AGTCGGGAATCCCTCCTTGCTTGCCGCTTTTTCCGCTTGTAGTCCTTGCTTGCCGCTTTTTTTTTCCGCTTGTATCTCAGGTTGACTGGGTACTATATATGGGAGAGAGATTTATCTATGAATCTCGCGTTTATCTGTGCGTACGTTGTTGATGTATTTTAAAAGAAAGGTAAAGAGGGGACACACACACCATTGCATTTCGATAGGATTCATTCAAATGCTTTGATAAAAACCCATGTGTTAAATAAAAAAAAAATAAATTATGTATACAAATTACAAAAAAAACACACACCACACACAAATTATCTATATATGTACTATCTATAATATATATATATATATATATATATATATATATATATATATATATATAATATATATATATATACACGCACATACACACACACACATATATATAGATAGATAGATAGATAAATAGTTTGAATGATTTGAGCGTGTTTTCTTGTAATTTTCCAAATGCCTTAAAAAATATATGTAAATTTTCTGGAGGAAGCGAAAATAACGAGTAGTAATGCTTCTAAATTATTTGATCACTGAGAAAAAAGATAAGTGAGTCGTTCTCAAAAAAAAAAAGTTACCCACCTTCTTCCCCCCCTTTCCCCCTTCGCTGCTCCCCTTCCCTTCACCTTCCTTGACTCTGTTGTACTTCATATGCGACGAATTCTGCGCCATCAGCGGGCGACGCGTAGAAACGCAGCCCAAGTTGCGAGTGTAGTCGGACTTTTGCTCGTGCGTTTATATTGTACAGGGCTGTTTGGTAGTCTGTCTCATTTTGTTTTTGCTTTTGACATTGTCTTGGTTGCATGCGGAGGGTTTACTTGCTTTGTATAGTTTTCTTCCTTAACTCAATCGGCATGTGTGGCAAGAACACATGTCATGCCTACTGTAATACAAGTTTATTTATTGTATTACATACATAGATGGCTCTACAAGTGCTTAGTCACCAAGGAGTCAGTTTACTCACCTTAAATATTATCCGGGGATTTAATAACAATGTAATAATCATAACATCAATGACAATAATAGTATCGATATCAACTGCATTAAAAAGAACACATTTTCCCCGCCAATTCAAGGAATGGGGAAATTTGGATCGGTCACTAGGGCCTACTAATAGACTCCTTGCTGGCGAGTGCATGTGGAGCCATCTGTATGTAACAAAATTCATTAAAAAAAAATTCAGGAGACAGAAAATAGAATCCGGGGGGGTTGGGGTTTAACAAGTGAAATTCTAGCAATAATAATATACTGTCATTTTTGACAGCCGAAACCGAAGGCAAATAACCAGGAGACTATAAAAATAAAGCAAAGAGAAATGTTCAGGGAAGTGTAGCTTCAATTGCAACGCCAGTGCCTTGGGTTGTTATTAGTTTCAATAACTTGCAGTTAAAGGAACTCGACAGAGACGCACAGACACCGCTAGAATATTCGCCGAGAGAAGTTGCATCCTTTGGCCTACTGCGCCTCTTCGTTGCCTTTCGCTCCTGCGCCACTGCACCATATATATATATAGAGAGAGAGAGAGATAGATTCATACATGAAACGGAATGATCAATGGGCTGAATGAATGTCTGTATATATACGGGGGTGTGTGTGTGCGTGTGTGTGTGTGTGTGTGTGTGTGTGTGTGTGTGTGGTGCATTTTTTGTATATATTTATATATATACCAAATTACATATTTTAATCTCTGTGAACAGTACGGCATATTCTTATAGGAGCATGTGTTTTAAGCCGCTAAATGATGCGGTAGGGCGGCCAGCTCCTTGACGCTCTGATTTTGAAGTTTTGGGGCCGACCGGGCGCGAACCCGGGATCTGGCGATTGGAATTGCCACTGCGAGGATTCGATCCTGTGGCAACGAGTCAATTACTTTAACCACTGACCCTTGTGGCAGTATATTGTTTAATGTATATGTGTGTTGTGTGTGTGTGTGTTTTTTTTGTGTGTGTGTGTGTGTGTGTGTGTGTGTGTGTGTATGTATGTATATACCATATATGTGTGGGATGTATATGTGTGTGTGTAAATATATATAATATATATATATATATATATATATATATATATATATATTTATTTTATATATATATATATATATAATATATATATTATATATAAAATATATATATATATAAAATAATATTATATTATATATATAGTATGTATATGTGTGCTTGTATTATAGATAGATAGATAGATAGACAGACAGATACTACTTCAGGTACCAGTGTCGCTGCTGCTCGACTGAGGTTTTATTTTGGAGTTTTCCATCTAGCTCGATGGCCGTTGCCTCGCACCCGGAGCTCCTTCGCCTTAGAGAGGTCTTGCTTTTAATCCTGCGGATTACATGTGACCAGTAGCAGGGAAACCTGACCTGACAATAAGACGCAATATGCCTCCGTGCAAATACTACCAACAGGCCAGCATGACTCCTGGCACAGGGGGAGCTGCAGGGCGCCCTCCCTGCTCAAGGGACCCTGTATATGTATATATATATATATATATATATATATATTATATATAAAATATATATATATTATATATATATATATATATATATTTTTTTTTTTTTTTTTTTTTTTTTTTTTTTTTTTTCCCCTCTCTCCCTCTCTCTCTCTCCTCTCTCTCCCTCCCCTCTCTTTCTCTCTCTCTCTCTCTCTCTCTCTCTCTCTCTCTCCAAGTGCCTGTCCCACAAGGACGTTGGCGGCAGTTTAGAGGGGGGTGGTTTGCCGTTGCCTTCCGCCCGGTGTTTTTATCGAGTCACCATCTCTTTTTTTCCCCGGTTTGGGACCGGCACTGACTTGGGCTGGCTTGCCCATAGCGGCTGGGGCAGGCAATCGGGTGAATTTTCCTTCCCCAAAGGGGAACAACGCGCCGACCGGACTCGAACCCTCAAAATCAATTGCCGTCGTGAAGTCGTGATCCGATGCTCTCCCCACTCGGCCATCGCGGCTCTATAATTTTAATATATATATTATATATATATATATATATTATAATATATATGGTAAACATTAGTATAAATAAATATATACGACTTATAATATTATGGTGTTTGTATCTGATTTATCTGTCTGTCATCTATCTACTGTCTATAAACACAAAAATAACATAATAAAATAATTTATATATATATATTATTATATTTTAATATTATATATATTTTATTATATTATTATAATGTGTGTGTGGTGGTGTGTGTGTGGTACATAACATTTTAAATAATAGTACAGATATATTATATACCTTATATTAAAATTATATTATTATATAATATATCATATAAATAACGGTATGCTTTTTTTGAGCACCGGGGCCCTCCCACGATCCCGCCACTAAACTCGACCTTTACCTTTTTTTTCATTGTCCCATCAAAGCCCGCAATATCTTTGAATTGTCGCTCAGTCTTGTCTTCGGTTTCCCTCTTCTTCTGTTTCCTATCACCATCCCTGTCAGCAAGTTTTTCTCATTTTTTTTACTTTATTACATGCCCAATAACTTTAATTTCCTCCTTTTTTCAGGATGCCAACAGTCGGTTTTTAAAATTTTTTTTTCTCAGCACTTCATCATTTGTCTTTTCTCTGTCCAGCAAATATCAAAAACTGTCTGTAACACCACATTTAAAAAACTATTGACTTTTCTTGTCTATCTACTCAGCACCCAACACTCAGAACCATATAGAAATTGGGGAAAAACAAATGAGTTCAAAAAACCTCAGCTTTGCCGTAGGTAACTTGGGGTTTTTCCCCAGAGTTTTGAGAGCAATTTGTGGCGTTTTTGCAAGGGTAATTCTTCTTTTTTATCTCCGGTGAATCATCATATGTATTATTAAAACAGCTCCAAGTAAGTGAACCTTTCACATTTTCCCAATCATTCCTTGATTGTAACATGTTTATCTTGTTCATTCCCGGGGTTATTTTTGAACTTCATGTTTAGTTTTTTTGGGCATTAAGAAAAAACCCAAGCCTTTTCGCGCTTCTCTAACTTTACTAGTAGTTGTTGTATTTCAGTGAACTGCGGGCAATCAAAACTATATCATCGGCGTCCCTCAGTTTTTAAAATTTTTGTATCCTCCAAACCCATAGTTCCTTCAAAATTTTCTCTAGAGCCCTCTATATTGTTCAAAATATATTTAAGAGGGCGGGACAAATGCAACCTGTCGCACCCCTTTTTGACTTCAAACCATTTTTCCCCCATAAGTGGTTCTTACAGCGCTTTTTTTGGTCATACATGGCTTTTTTATTTGGATTTTTTTTGGAAACTTATATCGTACTTTTTATTCCAGAGGATATCGTATCAACAGTATAAAAAGCTTTCACATAATCGATGAAACACAGGTTGTCTTTTTGATGTTCCTTTTTTCTCTATGATAAATTTTAAATTTAGAATCGGGTTTCTGGTCCCTTTTTCCGGCGAAAACCTGCTTTTCGTCGCAATTTCCCTTTTAACTTCAATTTCATTCTTTCAGAAATAATTTTTCAACAAAATTTTGCTGCTGTGACTTATTAATGCAATTGTCCTATTATTTTGCATTGGAGGGCCCCTTTTTTTAGGTATGGGAGTAAAAGTTTTTAAACCCCGTCTTCGGCCATTTTTTTTTCTTTCCCATTTATTTGACAGAGTTTGTAAAGAAGTATTCAACCTTTCCCCAGCTTTTTAAATTTAGTTCTGCTGTTTTTATCTTTCCGGGGTCTTTTTTTTCTTTACTTTTTTTATGGTTTTAAAAACTTCGTCTAGCAGTGGCGATGGTTCTCTTCGTTGTCATTGGTCAAATTTTAAGGGGTTTGTTTAATCTTATTTTTTTGTATGGGTTGGAAAAATATTGATTCCCTTCTTGACTTTTTTCATCACTAAAAAAAATTCCATCTTCAGTTTTTATATGTTCCAGTAGCTTTAATTTTCCCTGGATGTTTCGAACTCCTTTGGTAGAGTTTTTAGTTTTTTCTTTTGATGAAAAATTTTCCCCTTTCTGGCAATGTTCATTTAAAATTTTCCCTTTTCTGTCGAAAAATCTTTGAATTTTTTTTATTTTGTTTTTTGAAATTACTTTTTTAACTGGATTATTGATACCCCTTTATTTTTTGGCATCCCTTTTTGCTTCAATTTCATTAGTGTTTTTTTAGAATCCGGGGTTTGTCTTTTTCTTTTGGGGATAGTTTTCTTAACAGTGCTCGCGGGTTCTTTTCCTTTTTCCCACCTCATTTTTGGGGTTTTTTTCATCTTCACATTGACTGAGTTTTCAAATTTTTTGCACTGTAATTCGTAATTTTTATCAAGGTTTTTTTAGTCTGTTAGGGTGGGGTTGGAGGTCCTCTTTTTGAGTTTTATTTTAAGTCGTAGTTTTAGTTGGGGTCACTGTTCAGTCGGGACCAGGCTTGTTTTGACATTTTTTTTGCAAATTTTCCATATTTGGTTCGCACAATTAGTCAATTTTGGTTTCGGGTTTTTTGTCTGGTGAAAACCAGGGACAAATGCTTGGGGGGTGTTGGGAAAAGTATTGGGGTTAACAGATATTTTGTACTACAGAAATTTAAAAAAATCTTTAACCCCTTTCTTTTTTTCCCGGGCCCAAATTTTCCACAGGTGCATTTTTAGATCATTTTTTTTACTTTGGCTTGAGTCTCCCATGATTATTTTTACATCTCTTTTTGGGGATTGTGTCTAAAGTATTTGGAGAGGTTATAAAAAAAATCCTTTTTTCATCCTTGCAAAATTTGGTTTGGGGGCGACATTGTATAATATAATTTAGAGGTTTTGCTTGTTTCGACTTTTTAAAAACGATCATTTATTGGGCTTACCCAATTAGTGCTTTTCAGTTTTTTTTTTGTGAGAATATAGCAACTCCGTGTAAAAATTTCCCTTTTTCTTTTTTCCCAGTATTTGAATGTTGTATCTACCATTTCGTTCAGACAGTATGTAATTTACCCCCTCTCTTTCATTTTCCTTATTCCACGTTCCGATTTTTAATGTGTTTCTTAATTGACGTTTTCTTTATCTTCTTTGTCTTCCAGATGCATGTTTAAACATTTCACCTGGTTGCCCACTGCAACGCCCCCTTGAAACCCCCCGCGACGGGCACACAACCAAAACACACACAATACACCACCACACACGGGGCCCCCCGCACACACACACCCAAAGTACAGCACACACACAAAAACCACCACACACACACACACACACCACAACCACACACACACACACAACCACACACACCACAATGTGTGTGTGTGTTGGTGTGGGTTTGTTTTGTGTGTTTGGTGTGTCTGTACTGTGTGTGTGGTGCGTGCGCGCTGTGTGTGTGTGTGTATGTTTGTGTGTGTGTGTGTGTGGGGTTGGGTGTGTGTGTTGGTTTTGTGTGTTGTAAATACAAAAATAAAAAATATGTACAGATTATTTATATTTATATATATATATTAAAATATATATATATATATATATAGTGTGTGTGTGTATTAAAAATTTTAAAAATCTATATTAATAAATATAAATTTTAAATTTAATATAAATAAAAAAATATATATAATAAAAAGGGTGGTGTGTGTGGGGGGGTGGTGAGCGCATAGGATGTGGTGGTGTGTGTGTGGGGTGGGTGTGGTGTTGTGTTTGTAAAATTTAAAATAAAAAAATAAATAAAATATATATATATAAAAAAATTAAAAAAAAAAAAAAAAATAAAAAAAAAAAAAAAATTATATAAAAATAAATAAAATATAAAAAAACCCCACACCCCACAACAACACACACCACACACACCAACAAAAAATTTTTAAAATTTTTTAAAATTTTAATAATATATATTAATATATATAATAAAATGTGTGTTGTGTGGGTGTGTGTGTGTTGGGGGTTTTGGGGTTGGGGGTGTGTGTGTGTGTCTGTATGAGTTTAAAGGATTATAACAATAATATTTTAAATATAAAAATATAAAATAAAAAATATAATACACACACAACAACACACCAACAACCCCCACACTAAAAAATAAATAAATATTTTATGATATAAAATATATAATAATAATAAAATAATATAAAATTTTAAAATAATTTGGATAAAATATATATTACATATAATTTTAAAAATATTTTATAATATATATTTAATTATATAAAATTTTATATATATATTAAAATGGGGGGTGTTGGGTGTTGTGTGTGTGCGTGTGTGTGGTGGTGTGGGTTTTTTTTTTGGGGTGTGGTGTTTGCTTGGGTGTGTTTTTTGTGTGTGTCTGTGCTGGTGGTGGTGCGTGGCATGTGGTTTTGGGTTTTTGGTGTAGATAGAAAAAGATAGATAGGAAATAGAAAAAAAAAAAAAAAAAAATTTTTTTTTTTTTAAATTTTTTTGTTTTTAAAAATTATAATATATATATAATTTTTATATATATAAAAAATATAATTTAAAATTAAAATTAAATTTTTTTTGGGGCGTTGGGGGGGTTTTTGTTTTTTTTTTCTTTTTTTTTTGGGTTTTTTGGAGTGG
>NW_023644545.1:0-8608 GCF_015228065.2 Penaeus monodon | reverse complement strand
AAATTTTCCCGCCGAAAAACCCCCAAACCCGCATTTTAAAAATGTCCCCCCCCGTGGAGATGTAAACCCTCTAGATTAGCGGGAAACCGCAGTTTGGCACCTTTTTGCTAGATAGATAGGGGAGTTTTTTTCGGCCCTTGCGCTTGGCCAAAAGTGATTCCGCTTTAGGTGACCAGTTCATCTCAAAAAAATTGATTTTTTCGCCCAGGGGCCTCCATTTTTGGACCCGAGGTACAACATTATTAAGTCCAGAGGGGCTATCTGCGGCCGGGGACGCCACAGCTTTTTTAAAGCACAGGGGGGTCCACACTTTATCGTTGCCTTGATTGACCTTAGTTCAATGGACCCCAAAAAAAGAAATTCTGTTGGTTGTATGCTTTCTCCCCCATTTTTTAGTGGTAGAAAATGATTCAACCAACAGGTTACATATTGATCCATGAACAAAGGTAAGCAAAGGATGAATACAGCCCTAACTCACTGTCCTTCCCCAACAACTAGTATGGAGAAAGTAGGTGCTAGAAAAGTGTGTTTTTTTTACCTGGGCCTGTCTGTGCCCGGATTTTTGTTTTTTGATCTAGGCCACAATTAACAAATGGTCAAAAAACGAAATAATACCTTTTTTATCCATGTTTCCCAAGGGTCAGGAAAGGAATTTTAAAAATTAATTTTTTAAAAAAAAAAAATTACGCTTCGCCCCAAAGGATACTTGAGTAAGTAAGGGTGTTTATTTTCCAAGAAAACAGGCGGCCTTTTTGCTTAAGTTATCTTTAAAACGATAAAAAAAAGTAATAAAAAAAATTACCCAAAGGGAATTAAATGTGGGTATATGTAAATTATAAAAAAACAATCGTAATAACCAAGGACATTTTTCTTTTGGTTTTTTTTTTCAAATACTAAAAAAGAAATGGAAAAAAAACCTCTAATATGTTTGACTTACAAAAATTTTATTTATGACTTTAAAAAAAATTTTTTTTTATGCCCCAAATATAAAGGTTTTCTTTTAAAAAAATGTAAAAAAAATTAGAAAATTAGATAAAAATAACCACCTTAAAAATTTGACTTTTAAAAATAAAAAAAATTTTTTTTTCAAAAAATAAATACAAATAACCAAAATAGTTTTACCCCAAAAATTAATGATCCGTCTATAGGGTTTTGTAACAGATGCTAAAAATAGTCTATGATAAGTTTTGCCTTTCCATGACCAAGGGGGCCCCCAATCAGAAATAAGGGTTTATTTAAGCAAACTTATAAATCGGTTTAAAAACTTTTCTAAAAAAAAAAAAAAAATAAAAATTTGCAATTTTTAAATTTTGCACATCTGTTGTTTAACTATTTGTTCCCATAAAGTTTTTTTTGTATGTTAGGGAGCAAAAATTTTGTCACCCCTTAGTCGGGAGAAGGGTTGTTTTTTTTTTGTAATTTTTTTAATTTAAACATAAGCAAAACTTAAAAAAAAAATTAGCCCCTGCCATATTGTCATTATCCCTTAAATAAGACCCACAAGTGATTTTGAAATTTTGCATTAATGTTTAGTTGTCAGACTTTTTACTTTTTTTTGAAAAATCTCACAAATTACAATGTTTGCCTTTTTTAAGACGTTTAAAAACTCATATGGCATTTTGCTTTTTTTCTTTTAAATTTAAGTTTTAGATATAAAAAACCACCTTCCCAATCTTGCTCAAGTAAATATTTAGGAAATAAAAATTGTGCATATGTACAGCCTTGGGGCTGAAAAATTTTAGTCGGGCCTTTTCATACAAAAACAACAAAATTACGGAAGCAAACAGTTAATCAAGGGTGTGCAAACGCAATATTGCAAGGTTAAATTTTTGGAACAATTTTAGCCGATTTTTTAAGATCCGTTAAATTTTCCCCGTATTTCTTTTTGAAAGGACCCCCCGATTAATATGTTCTGCCAGGCAGTTTTATGAAATTTTTTCGTTTGGGGAATTTGTACTTTAGAGCTTTTTCAAATAAAAGGGTTTTTATTTAAAGTAAGACGCCCCCGCTTCCCCTTGGGCAATCAAAAGTGTTTTCCTTTTTGTGTATAAAAATAAAAAAGACCCCCGTGTATTTTGTATCCCGGTTTCGCCTTTTTCCCAAAAAAAAAACCAGGTATTTTTTCTACTTATTGATGAACTTTTCCGGCGTATCTGGACAATACAAGGTAGGTTGCCGATGGGTCTTTTAAATAAATGCTCTAATTAAAAAACCGGCTTGAAAAAAAAAAGGGGTTTTTAAAATTTTTCAAAATATTGCCTTTCACAGAAATTTTTTTTAAAGGGCCTGGAAGTACATTTTGATCGGGTTTAGGAATAAGGAAAATAGGGATCGATATTTAGGTTTTTTTTAATGTGTAGGGCAAAAAAGGTATTTTGGCCCCCATTTAAGCTGCGGCTTTTTGGTAGTCCTAAAATTTAAATTTATTCTTTTGTTTTTGCCAGATATATCCAAACTCTTTCTAAATAAAATAGGGAAAACAACTTATAACATAATAATAAAATTTAAAAAAAATTGTTTTACCAGTTTCGAAAAATAATACCAAATTTTTTCCAAAAATACAATTTATTTAATTTTCAAAAGAAAGGGAATCAAATTTGAAAAAATTGTAAAAATAGAAAGAAAAAAAAATTAAAAATCATAATTTCTTAAATATTGTTTTAGGTTTTTATTTTTGTCTTTTTTTATTTATATGAAATTTATTTTTTTTCATTGATTTTATATGAAACTAAATCCACAATTAGTTTGAAATATTTATAATTTAATTATTTGTTGTGGGTCTTTTTCAAAAAATTTTTTCCAATTTTTTCAGTATCTTGGATAAAAAAAAAGGGGCAATAACCCCCCAAGAAAAAAATTTCCCTCCCTGGTTTTACCCTTTTGGAGATTCCCAAAAAAATATTTAGATGAATTTTTTATAACTCACAAATATTTAGAGGAATTTAAAAAAAAATAAAAAAGTAAAAAGATGAGGGATTTCTTTTTTTTAAAAAGGGAAAAAAAAAAAATATTTATTCCTTTTTTTTTTGGGGAATTTTTTCTTCTAATTTTTTTACATTTTTTTGGGGAATTTTCCTCACCCCAAACTCATCTGCACACGGAATTCCACACAGGACCAGGGGATGTAATTTTAACCCCGCAAGATTGGTTCATCATGGACCTTCTGTGGTTGCAGTGGGGCCCCGGTTTAGGCACATCTCGGCTTTTTTTTTGTTATGACATACTAAATGATATGGGGTTTGTTAGTTCATGGGAATATGGCAAATATCTTTTTTTTAAAAGAAAAGGCTGTTAAAATGTTTAAAATTTAAAATTTTGAGGCGTATAAAAAATTTATAACATAAAAAAAATTTCCAAAAAAAGGCCCTCGGAAATAAAAAAAAATCTAAAATCTCGCTATCTTAAAAATGAAACCGCTTCAATCGCTATGTAACCTTAATTAAAAGTAATGTTAAAAAATATGCATTCCAAAATGATATAAAAAAAACTAAACTCTTTTGGGTTTATTTTTTTATTTTTGATTTGGCAAAATATTTTGTATTTTAAAATTCAAAGCAATTTATTTTTTTTAAATGAAAGCATTCTATTTGCTTCCTAGGTATTTCTTTGAGGAAACCGATTTTTTAATATCTTAAAAAGGAATTCAGTATATATTTCTAAAAATTGAATTTTTTGGGCCCCTACCCCACTATACAAATCGTATAAAAAAAATATTTATTTCAATCAAAGAGGGTATAGTAAATTTAACCCAAAAAAAGCGGGGAAAAACAAAAAATTTTTTTGATTGTTTTCACTTTAAAAAAAAAACAAACCAAAGAAATTAGTACTTAGATTCTTTTTTTAAAATTTTTTTGGGTTTTAAAAAAGGGTACCCTTAAACCAACTAAGACAATAAAGGGTTTTTATATTTATATGAAACATTTTTTTGCCCTTTTATGTCGGTTATTGGGGCAAAAAAACAAAAAACTTTAAAAATTCAATCATTTATTTTTATATTAAAAAATTTAGTTTGAGATACCTTGGGGTGATTAGTGGCCACAAACAAAAACAAGTTTGGGTGAAAGCGCTTTAGATATCTTACATCAAAAACCGGGGTTTTTAAAATATGTTTAGGGTGTCTTTAAATGTTTTTCTTTTTAAAATAAATAATCCCTGGGTTTTATGCCTAGGTGTTGTTTGTGGGGGAAGAGTAGCTGACCCAAATTAGAAAAAAACTTCCTAAGACGAAGCCGGGGCTTCAAAGTAAAATTCAGCATTTTATGCAAAAGATTTTAATCATTGATATGTCCCTTTAATCTTACAATCCCTAAAACGACAAATAAATTTAAAGGATCAAATAGTTTTGGTCCCAAATGACTCCCAAGGGCCCCTTGGCGATTTGCAAGAAGATTCCAAAGGTATTGTAAATCCCCTAAATCTGGAACAAAATGCGCAATTTTTTTATTTTTAACTAAAAAAAGAAATGGCCGACCCCAAAAAAATGAATACATTTTAAAAAGTCCCCAAGAGGCTGACAGAAAGATGCGACCTAAAGGGATCTAAAAATAGTCTGGGTAACCTTACATTCCCCAAGGGATAGGCCTAGGGGGTGGCAAAGAAATTATTTGATTTTTTTTAAAAGATTGACAGAAAAAGCTAAAAAAAATTTATGAATATACCAGGTGCATGAATTGTTTGCATTTTAGTTTTTTTAGTTTAATGATAACAAAGTCCCCAAAACCCTTTTTATCCTTTGGTCAAAAATATATTTTAAATATAGGACCTCCATGAAGGGAGAATCAGCCTTCCCTCTCGTAAAAAAACTGTTTTACATTTGAAATTCGCAACCAGTGTTCTTCTTTTTTTTACAAAGAAAAAACAAAAGAAAAATAACATATTTAGGTAAGCAATCATGAGGGCACTTCAGTTTGGGCTTTTTTAAAACATAATTCTAGTTTTTCTAAAGATAGTGAACGTATATTAAAAAAAAAAATTGCCCAGGAGAAGCCAAGGGTTTTCAGCAAAAAAATATCAAATTTTTTTATCCTGAAAAAGTTTTAAAATCTTTTAAAATTTGTCCCTTTAATTTAAAACCCAAATAACGACAAAAATTTAATGTGATCAAAAAAATATCCGTCTTAAATGACCCCCAAAAGGCCCATGGTTTTTTTAAAAAGAAGATTCCCTTTTAGGACATGTAAAGCCCCCAAATTTTGGATAAAAACGCAATCACTTTTTTTAGTAAAAATTATTAAGCCGCCCAAAATCTCAATTTTTTAAAGGTCCTATAGGATTGACAAAACGGCCCCCAAAGGGGGTACCAAAAAAAAAGTCTCGGTTAACCCCGGGCAAAGAATTATTATGGGTATTTTAAAAGATTGTCAGGAAAGCAAAAAAAATGTATGAATATACACTGGTGCAGGTTTGTTTGTTTTGTTTTTTTTTAGATTAAAGAAAATAAAGTGCCAAATTTTTCTAATGCCTACTGCGGATCAAAAAATTATTTTTTAAAAAATGAGGACCCCAGTAAAGTGACGAACAGCCTTCCTATCTGTAAAAAAATTAGTTTTACTGTTTTGAAATCGAAAAACTAGTGCTCATTATCATTTTTTAAAAAAAGAAACAAATAAAATGCAAAATATAGCACATTTAGGTCAATCATGAAGAACCTTTAGTTAAGCATTTTAAAGCAGAAATTTTTTGTTTTTCTACAGATCGAAGATACTATAAAAAAAAAATTCCAAACAAACCCGGGGGCTTACAACAAATAATTATTTTTTTATCCGCAAAACATTCTAATCTTTTAAAATTTCCCTTTAATCAAAATCCACTGAAAGACAAATAAGCAATGTGTAAAATAGTTACGTTTTAAAATGCCCCCCAAAAGGTCCATTGGTTGTTTAGCAAGAAGACCCTTTTAGGGACTTTTTAAAAGCCTCCCCCTTTTGATCTATTACAGCAATTGATTTATTTCTAACAAAAAAAAGTTTTTAAAATGCCCGGCCTAAAATACCGAATACATTGAAGAGCCCCAAAGAGGCTTGAGAAAACGTGCCCCTAAAGGGTCCCTAAAAAAAGTTTTGGGATAAACCCCCCTATTTTTCCCTCAGAAAAATGGTTAGGGTTTTGGGAAGAATAGTATTGTGATTAAAGTTTTCCACATAGAAAGCAAAAAATGTTTGCACAATACATGGTGCAGGATTGTTTCTTTTTTAGTTATTTTTATTTTAATTTCAAAGGGCCCAATTCCTTATAATACCTTGCGAGCATAAATATTTTTTTAAAATATGGGGACTCCATTAAAGTGACGAATAGAAATTTCCCTTCTGAGAAAAACTAGATTTACGTTTTAAAATTCGAAAACAGAGTCTCATCATTTTTGTTTTCACTAAAAAAAATAAAAGCAAAAAATATGTAGTAGGAAGAAAACATGATAGACACTTCGTTTGTGGCATTTTTAAACATAATTCTAGTTTTTTACGATAGCTGAAAATACTTTAAAAAGAAAAATGCTAAGGGCGAAGCCAAAAGGGTTCAACAAGAAAATTCGCTTTTTTTTTTGAAAAGATTCTAATCTATGAAAGTCCTTTTTTTATTAAAAACCACTGAAATACAAAAAAGTCAAGGGTGAAAATAGTTTTTGGCTTAAAGCTCCCCAAAGGGGCCCCTGGTTTATTAGGAAAAAGATTCACTTTGGGCAATTGTAAAGCCCCCACATCTTTGGGTAAAAAAAGCAATTTTTTATTTTATAAATAAAAAAAAAGTAATGTCCCGGCCCAAAATTCTCGAATACATTGAAGAGCCCTAAGGGCATTGGGCGAAAGATCACCTAAGGGTACCTAAAAAACCTCTCGGATGAACCCCCCTTTCTTCCCAAGGAACTTGGGCTAATGTTTTGGGGGAAAAATATTATGTTTTAAAATTGGAAGAGAAAAACAAAAAAATTAGACATTACCCCTGGTGCATGGGTTGTCGCATTTTAGTTTTTTTTGATTTAAAAGATAACAAAGTGCCACAATTCTTTTTTAGCCCTGCGGACAAAATTATGTTTAAATATGGGACCCCCAGAAAAGTGACGAAAACAGCTATTCCTATCTGTAGAAAAATAATTTACTGCTTTGAAATTGCAAAATGATGTCTTTATTTTATTTTTTTAAAAAGAAACAACATAAAACAATAAATTAAAATTTTTTAAAACAAACCGTAGACATTTTAATTTCGGCATTTTAAAACTAATTTAGTTTTTTTATAGATAGCTGAACGTACATTAAAAAAAAAAGATTTCCCAAACGAAGCCAAGGGTTTACAACAATAAAATATCACTTTTTATCCAGCAAAAATTCTAATATTTGATTTCCCCCTTTAAACCTTAAAATCCCCCGAATAGACAAATAATCTAAATTTATGAAATAGATTTCCCCTCTTAAATGACTCCCAAAAAGGGCCCATTTGGTGTTTACAAGAAAATTTCCCTTAGAACAATTTTAAAAACCCCCAAATCCGGAACCCAAATACATCAATCTCTTTTTTTCATAGCAAAAAATTTTGTAAATGTCCGGGCCCAAAAATACTCGAATCTTTGAACAGTCCCCAAAAACCATTGAAAAATCGTAACCTAAATGGGACCAAAAAAATTCCGTATTTTAAAAGGGTTTTTTGCACCGAAATGGCAATGTGGTTTGCCCCCCCCCCCCTCCGAACTAAAAAAGGGCTTATTATTTCATCAAAAAAACCCCCTTTAAAACCCCCCAAGGAATTGGTCAGGTGGGTGGCAAAGAAAATTTTGATAGTATTAAAGATTCGCAGGAAAGCTGAAAAAAAAGTATGCACATATAGTTTAATGGATTTGTGCATTTAATTCAAGTTATTCTAAAATAAAATTGGTACAATGAAAAATTTAGAATTGTCTCTTAACTAACAGTGGGGTTAAAGGGGAAAAAATTTTTTTGGGGGTAGCCAAACAATTTCGCAAATATGAATGAAAAAATTGGGGCAACCATATTTGGGGTAGCTCCCCATTTTGACCAAATTGTAAAAATAAAGTTAATCCCAATCAAAATTTTTTGGGCTTTTTTGGCTATTTTTAGTGATATTGCAAAATATCTTGCACCTAACAATGGTCCAAAAAAACATTTTAAGAAAAATTTAACCCCTTTGTTAAAAAGAAATTTTGGGCCCATCTGAATTTTTAGGCATATTTTTTGGGTAAAAAAAAGGGTTTTTTGACCCCCAGATTTTTTTTAGAAAAAACCTTTACTTCAGAAAATGGGTTTTTGAAATTTTTACCGAATGTTCTTTAAAAATCGATAAATTTTTAGTATTTTTTCACGATTTTTTCTTATTTCTATGAAAATTTTTAAAAAAAAAAAAAAAGGGAATAAAAAATTTTGACATGGTCTTCTTAGAAAATTTGACAAAAACCTAAATTTAAAAAAATTTTTTTTTGCTTCAGAAAGAAAACCTCGTAAAAAACTCTTAAACCATATATTTCTTATCCTAAAAGCATTTTTCCAAAAATTATTGCTTTTGTAAAAAGCACTTACTCCAGAGAGGATTAAAAATAGCATCAGCGATTTAAAAAAAAAATAAAATAAAACAAACCCTGCGGGCGGTTTTTGAAATGTGCAAA
>NW_023644544.1:2500-8609 GCF_015228065.2 Penaeus monodon | reverse complement strand
ATATAGTGTATTATATATATAATATATATCTATATATATATATATATAATATATAAATATCTTATAAATTTTATAAAATTTAAAATATATATATATATAAAATGATATATATATAATGTATAATTTATATATTTTATATTTTAATAATATATATATATATATAATATATTATATATAAAATATTACACATATTGTAGTGCATCTATGGACACAATTGAACACATTCACCTACGTACATGAATGTGAAAGTAGGTCAGTGACCGAGACGTAATCATTCACCTACGTACATGAATGTGAAAGTAGGTCAGTGACCGAGACGTAATCAGTGACCTTGACGAAACCATAAACCCCAAACCGCAACCAATGTCCACAACAACATAATCAATACCCGGAAATCATTAACCTACTTTCACATGTGCATTTTATTTTCGTACATGACGCATCATAAGAGAAATAATGAAATAATGATGTTCTACCAGACGAGTATCCCCTCCAATGCAGGTGACAGGTGACATAGATCAATGATCACAGCGTAACCACACAACCTTATCGAGAGTGAAAGCAGGTTAATGATCACGAGGCAACCACTAGCCCATAGCCTTGCGGTTGAAAATGGTGCATCATAACAGAAAGATGACCACTGAAAGTGATTAACTAATCAATATCCGTATCCGAAATCATTACTCATAGCCAGTGATGTACAGACGAGGATCTCCTCCAATGCAGGTACATAGATCAATGATCACCGCGTAATCCCCAAAAACCTTGTCGAGAGTGAAAGCAGGTTAAGATCACGAGGTAACCACCAGACCGTAGCTAATGATGACTAGCACACAAACCTTACAGTCCAAAATAGTACATCATAACAGAAAGATGACCAATATCCGTAACCGAAATCGTTACCCGTAGGCAGATGCTACAGATGACTCACCCTTGGCTCCCCCACCCACCCACACCGCAATATTCACCATGTTTAAACTTATACCGAGATCGAGAATTGATTCTGTTACAGACGAGGGAAACCGTCTCTCCTAATGACTGAAACTGTCAAAATCAATAATAAATAGGTCACAACAGGTCGCTAATGACCGATAATTTCTGCTTCTCTCTCACTGTACCAGAGATAAGAATACAATTAAGTGTAAAGGATTATAAAAACTCGTTATACAATATATGCTTTTATTTTTGATTGTATAAACACTATACAATGCGCTCGCACACAACACACACACACACACAACACACACACCACACACACACACACACACACAAAACCACACACACACACACCACACAAAAACACACACACACACACAACACACACCCACACCCACCACCACCACCACCCTCTTCCATACCCACCACCCCCCCCCGCAATATTCCCATGTTTAAACTTGTACCTGGATCGAGAATTGACCCTGTTACAGACGAATGATCATCCCTCCCAATTAATCATAATCCAAAAATGTCCTCTAAGATGTCAAAATACACACCCCTAAAGAGTTCCTCTCACCCTCCCCTCCCAAACCAACCCTCCTTCCCTTCCTACCGCCCCTGCCCCACATTCCTCCATACCCAAAGCAATAATATAAAAAAAGAAGCAACAAACAAATCCCCCAAGTCCTACTTAAGGGGGTAATACAGCCCTGCACTGAAGTGCCAGTGATCACCCCTCCAAATGAATGATGCAATCATAATCCAACCCAATGCCAGGTGTCACTGATGACCTGCCTCCCTCATCACCCCTCCTCCCCACCACACCCCCCCCCCCAAAATATTCGTGTTTGAACTTGTACCCGGATCGAGAATTGACCTAGTTACAGACGATGAGACCACCCCTCCTAATGAATGAAACTAACACAAAAAAACAGGCTTAAATTTTCATATAAATGTAAAATGCGATTACCACTATTTCATATGTTTGCACCTTTCATGCTTATAAAACTAAAAGGTTAATTACCTAATAGATTGAAAAGTCGCTGGTTTTATTCTATTTAGAGAGCATTAATAGGGTTTTCAAGGTATCTACACCAGGTCAAAGATGGGTTTCCCCCTCGTATTTGTATTTACGCCTGAACTCCTAAACAACCACCTCTTCTTGCTCAGAGGTAATGATGAAATAATCGCAAAGATTATAATCAGTATCTTTATTTTTTTTTACAAATGCATAATATAACAAAGGTGCAGACCTAATAAGAAAAATTAAAAAGAAATGGACAATTTCGCAGAACGACTGATAAGCCTGCGACCTCCTCTCATATTTTAACGTGTTATAGTAGCCGTTCTTACATCCGAAAGACATCTTCATAATAAAAATATAGTTTATTGAAAAGGATCATGAAATTCTTGTACTTTATTATGACTCTCAAGCTTACACAAACATACGCCCTAAGAGGCGATAACACAAATAACAGGCTTAAATTTTCTGTGTAAATGTAAATGTGAAAACCCAAATATTTCATACCTTTGCACGTTTCATACCTTATAAAACTAAAAGGTTATTTACCTAATAGTTTGGGAATGACGTTGGTTTTATTCTATTTAGAGAGCATTAATTTGGTTTTCAAGGTATCTACACCAGGTCAAGACGGGTTTCCCCTTTGTATTTACGCCTGAACACCTAATTATCTACCAACTACCGTCACTACTTGCCCATATGTATAACTATTGTTTGAACTTGTAACTGACTTGACAAATGGCCGTGTTACAGACGAAGATCACCCCTCCATAAACCAAAACAAATAACCGCGCAAGGAAAAAAGGATAGAAGTCAGGCCAGGTAATGACCAAATCAAGGTGTTGACCCGAAAACGGGTGATCCTTCCTTCCCTTCCTACCGCCCCTGGTCCCACTTTCCTCCATATCCCATTACAAACTAATAATAGTAAGAACAAAAAAACAAATCACCAGTCACAAGTCCTGCTTAAGGAGATAATACAGCTCTGCACTGAAGTGTTACAGGTGAGTGATCACACCTATAGCTAATGAGCGTGACACGATCAATATGATAGCCCGCTGTCAGTTTCGCTGACGACCCCACCCCCAATCATCACTCCCCCTCCTCCCCCATAGCCTTTATTATGACTCTCAAGCTTACAAAAACACACGTCCTAAGAGGCATAACCACAAATAACAGTTTTAAAGTCTCTGTAAATGTAAATGCGATAACCAATATTTAATACTTTGCACGTTTCATACTTATAAAACTAACGGGTTTAATTACCTAATAGACTGAAAAGACGCTAGTCTGATTCTATTTAGAGAGCCTGAATAGTGTTTTCAAGGTATCTACACCAGGTCAAAGACGGGTTTCCCCCTCATATTTACACCTGAACACCTAATTATCTACCAACTAGCGTCACCACCTGTCCCACGTGTTGACTCAGTTATGTTTTGCTAATTAACCTCAAGGGACAATGCGGTATATTTCCTAAAATTTTCCTGCCGCATTTCTCGATGTTTTACAATCTACAATGCAACTTAGGAAATTTTTCCTTAAGCCCCATATGTATAACTATAAAACAAACGAGCGTTCCTTCCATAAGAGATCGCATAAAAATTTACATCCTCCGTTTATGATGATATCAGCACAGAAAGTGCCATTGGCGGTCGCACATTTAGTGGGAAAATGTATAGCATTCTCAGACGTATGTACTTGTCTCGCTGGAAAATGTATCGGAGGATTGGGTATATTTGTTTATTTCTTCTTTAATAACAAGGTTAGATGGTACTTTTATGAAAAAAATACATATATTGATACCATTGGTAAGCATTATTTGTCATTTAAGAAAAAAATTACACTTTTACATAAGGAAATTTGGTTAATTACAAAGCATGTAATGGCTCGGATGCGGTTGCTAGTATTTAAAGCCTCTATCAGAATCTGAATGCTCCTTCCGACGGAGGTGACATGCCCGAAAGGGACACCAAATCGTGCCCTTTTAAACCGTCGTATTTCTGTCTGCGAATGGGAAAGAATAAATAAATTGCGAGGAAAGCGAGAAGCAAAACTTGAATGCAATGATGGAATTTAAAAATTTTGTCAAATTATCGTGGCAAATGTTTGTACTATGATGATTGTATATTGTCATAAGAGTAATTATCTATTTATACTACTAATGAAAGACATATTACTGTTTATCAAATTTATGTTTTTTTTCGCAAGGAACCTCCAAGCTTGATATGGCTATAAGCATCACCAATTCTAAGTCAATCAATGTCAAAACATATTTAGTGTTGTGTGAAGTTATGTTATAGCTCCAATTATGATTATAATCACCATCTTTTACATTCGCGGTAAATACAGCATCGCGCTTAGTCGAGGGGAGAGGGGAGGAGGGGCAGATTTAGGAGAAGGGAAGGCCTCGCCAACAAGATATGGCATGTTTGATAGGGAGAACAGACCGTGAGCTAGCGGAACGAGTGGGTGTGAAGAACGATGTGCTACGAAGATCAACAACCGAGGCGAGCATTTCTAAAACTTTCTAGCTATCTAGAGCATGGGGGTTTACCTTGGGCAAAAGATTGAAAGGGGTGCGATTTTCATGGAGATATTTTTTAACTATGCAGTTCTTCACGAAAGGGGGCGAGAAAAGTACTTCCATGGTGTCGCTCTATTGTCGCCTCTTCCTCACTTCACACGTCCATTATGGTTTTTACTATGTCGGTGAAGTCATTATCTCGTGACAAAAAGGGGTATTCCCTGATACCTGTCGTGGTCGTCCGTTATCTGGATATTGCCTGGGGCATTGTCAGAGTTAAGGAAGGCATCTTTTGATAAATAAGACTTCTTGTTAAAGATTTATAGCAATGCTATAACATTTTAACACTTACCATATATTTTCCCCAAATCTGAAAAAACTGCTCAGTTCATATAAATTTACTTCAATAATCACCCTTGTATTTGAAAAAAGGGCATTTTGCTTTCTCTAAGTTATGAAAAGCTTTTCCCTCCCTTATTATGAGGTAATGCGAATATTTTTTCTCCTAAACAAATGCTTTTTTACTTGTCATTTTTGAAAATATTGCTTCGGTTGCGGCTTTTTTCCCCTTTAGGACTGTGATTTTCAACCCTTTCTCTATAACTTACCTCCTCGACTGTATGTTTTCTCGTCATATACCCCTTTACTGCCCTGTAAAACAAGAATATCCTAATGTAGACACACAACAAGAAAGCACCTTCTTTTTTTTTTTTTTTTTTTTTCAAAAAAACGTTTTTTTTAAGTAAAAATAATATATAGTTTTTGATAAACCCGGTTTAAGAAAAAAACAAACAAAACCCACATCAGTTTGGGAAAAACACATGCTGTCTGCTAAGATCTATCGCATCGCGGGTGTCATGTATATTTATCCCTCTGGTTTAAAAATACCCATGGTCAAAAATCTCTGCTTTAAGCTAATTTGTGTGGTCTTTGTCCAATATGCGAACAATTATAAAAGCATTATATCATGAGGGGCAAACAAGTTATATTATTTTACCTCAATTTTTTTTTTTATATTTCATAAAAGTTCTTGGTTTTGATAAAGAGTCAATTGCTAAAAGGGGAAAATGTGTTAACAATTAATCAAAGCCTTTTTTTTTTTTTTGAAGATCGAAATAGGTTTTCATGGGTCTTTAAAAGTTTTCGTCACTGCAGCAACTAGTGGCATAGTGAAAAATTTTAGGGAAGGATGTTTTCTTCATTTGGCATGCTTGTATATCAAGTTCTTCAGAGAATGTTTGGAAGAGGTCAAGTAGCAAGTTTTATTCAGTGTCGACTTAAAGATATTTTCTCTCTTTGTTTAAAAGATTTAAGAAAATATATGTATGTATTACTTAAAATTGGGGGTCTGAATGCGCAATAATTTGTTACCGTTGCATCGTTCTTTTTCTTCCCATATACGTGTAGCCAGGGACTATAGACAATTTCGAGGAGGGGGAGTAAATTGCTGAAGAGCTAGCCACTTTTCTGTGCTGATATCATCATAAAACGGAGGATGTATTGTTATGCGATCTCTTATGGAAGGATACGCTCGTCAGTATATAGTTATACATATGGGTCTTAAGGGAAAACTTTCCTAAGTTGCATTGTAGATTGTAAAACATCGAGAAATGCGGCAGGAACATTTT
>NW_023644543.1:5000-7500 GCF_015228065.2 Penaeus monodon | reverse complement strand
ACACACACACACACCACACACAAGACAAACACACACACACACACACTCACAAGACATCACAGCAGCCATATATATATATATTAAATATATAATAATTTTATTATATATATTATAATATATATTAAATATATATATATATTTATATAAAATTACATAATATATATGTATGTGGTATATATATATAATATATATATATATATATATTTTAATATTAAATATATATTATATTTTTGTATTTTTATATATAATAATATATATATATTATAATATATATATATAATTATAATATAAAATTTTAGTTTTTTCCATTCAACATCGTTTAAGCTTAAACCTAGAAAAGCAAAACCGCAGCCCCCCCCTTTACCGACCCCTTTTGCCCTTTTTAAAATTTAAAATATGCAGCCTTGTTTAACATACAAAAACCCCAAACGAAAGAAACAAACAAGAAAGTGTAATAAAAGAAGAAAGGAAAAAACACTCCCCCCCGTCCATTTCCCAGAAGACTGCCCAGGGTCCCTGGCTGAGAACAGCCCTGTTTCTCGTCACAGAGGCAGAATGACTTTTACTTTCCTACAGCTTTTTCTTAACATTTTCAATCTTAGAAGGCCCTGCGACAAAAAACTGAATGATACATCTTGAAAATCATCAAGAAGACATTGAGGAGAAAATGATGCTTCTGCGAAAACACATTTTGACATGAGGTCGAAAGATCGACCTGCTTAGTTTTCGGGTTTCGCATCAGAAGCAGTTATCAACTCGAAGAAAAAAAAGAAAAAAAAAAAATAAAAGGGGGTTTCTTTTTCCCTTTTTTTTCTTTTTTTTTTTTTTTTTTTTTTTTCGAGCATTCACACATGAATGCTGCGTCTGTGAAAATTTTTGGCGGCTTTTTACTGCAAAGGGAATGGTTGATTTGATTTAGGTATTCGGGTAGATGGTTGGATGTGAGGAGTTAAAAAGGACTAAGTTGAATGAGTAGATTTGGATTTTGAGGGTATATTTTGGGGAAAGAGTTTTTTGGGTATGGGATAGATTTGGGTGGTTGGGATTTTATAGAGGAGGTTTTTGTAGTGAATATCATAAATAACACACAGTTTGATGTCTTGGTAGTTTTTGCACACACAAAAACACACCACACACACATAAAAATATGTGTGTGTGGTGGTGGGAATATGTATAGAAAAAAATAAATAAATAAGAAAATATACATATATCTATAAAATAATATCCCTACTATCTATCATTATCTATCTATCTATTATTTAATATATAATATTATAATATAAATAATTTTTTATAAATATTTATATATAATATAATTTATATAATAATGCTATATATACTATTAGTAGATAGATAGATAGATAGATAGTAAAAGATGTATATAATTTTTTTTTATTTATTTTTTTTCATAGACAATGAAAACACATGCACACACACACACAACACACACACACACACAACACCACACCACACCAAACACACACAACACACACACACACACACACAATATAAGATATATATAAAATATATATATATATATTAATATTTAATATATTATATATATTAAAAATATTATATATATTAATAATTATATATAATAATTTTATATATTTTATTTAAAATAATATTATGTGGTGTGGTTGTATGTGTGTGTGTGTGTGTGTGGTGGTGTGTGGTGTGTGTGTGTGTGTGTGTGTGTGTGGGGGTGTGGTGGGGGGGTGTGTGTGGGTGTGTGGTTGGTGTGTGTGGTGGTCTGTGTGTTGTGTGTGTGTGGTGTGGTGTGTTGGTGTGTGTGTGTGTGTGTGTGGTGTGGTGTGCGTGTTGTGTGTGTGTGTGTTACAAGTAAGAATAAAAAAGAGATAATAAAAGTTAACATTAAACTATTGTCATCTATTATCTATCTATTACTATCTATCTATTATCTATCTATCTATATATATATATATATATATTATTTATATATAGTATAATATATTATATAATATGAAAATATTATATTTTACAATAAGATAAATATATAAAATAATAATATAATATATATAAATATATATATATATTTAAAATTTCATATATATATTTTTATTTATATACATATGTATATATTAAAATATAATATATATATATTTTTATATTATATATATATATTGTATTTTATATAAAATATAAATATATATAATAAAATTTAATATATGTTATATTAAAAAATATGCTATACACATGCTAATACATACAAACACACCACCCACACACACACACACACAACCAAAATATATATTATATAATATATCTATTATATATATATATTATAATATATATATAATAAATTTTATATAATATATATATATATATTATATAATATATTAATATATATATAATATATTATAAATTTTACATGTTTTAAAATTATATATATATAAATATAATATATATAATAAATATATATATTGTATGTATTAGAAAATAAAAAGATAAAAAGTAAAACACAGACACACACACACCC
>NW_023644542.1:0-37443 GCF_015228065.2 Penaeus monodon | reverse complement strand
AAAATTTTTGCAAAATATATAATAATTCAATATTTGAAAAATTTTTTCCCAATTGATAAATATGATGAAATGATGTAATGATGTTAAATGATGATAACGATAGTATGATGAAAATCAGATAATTGATATAAAACGGGAATTCTCTCCATATATTAAAAAAGGTAAAAAAACTTTCCCAAAAAAGTCAAAAAGCGGAAAATCTGGGAAATTTTGCCTTTTGAGATAGAGTCCAAATAAGTTTTTCGATTCTTTTGATGATTTTGGAAAATGATTAGGTAATAATGAAATAATTACTAAAATGCATTCATCATGACAATAATGATGATAAAAGGGGAAAAATAAAGAAATTTGATAACATTTGATAATTACAAATCATTAATGATATTATCTTTTTTAAATTACATTATTTTTATTTTTTTATTATTATTTTATTTTTATTATTATTATTATTTTATTATTTTTATTATTATTTTCCTTTTATTAATAGATTATTGCCAAAAATATATTTACGATAATAAAAATTTAAAAATAATAATAGTATGAATAATATAATATCTTATAATTTGGTATTAACATTATTTTTTATTTTTTATCATTATTTTATTTTTACAATTAGTATTTTTGCTAAAATATTATTTAAAAAAAAATTTACAGTAATACGAGATTAATTAGAATAATTTTAAAAAAAAGATTATATATGTTTTATTGTTATTTTTTTGTTTTCATTTTTTGTTGTTGTTTTAGTATATTTTGAAAAAAACAATTTTCCCGAAAATTTTGCAAAAATAGTTAAAAATTGCAATATGTGATAAATAATTGCAAAATGAGAAAATGATGATTATTGTTTTTAATGTGATGATAACGTAGTAATGAGGATATCTATAATATTTGAAATCCGGGAATTCTCTCCTTAATTAAAAAAAGGGAAAAAAGAAAAACATTCCCAAAAAGTCGAAAAACGGCAAATTAGCAAATATACCCTTTTGGAGTAGAGTCCAAAATGACTTTTTTTTTCGATCTCTTTTTGATGATTTTTGGGAAAGGGTTGGGGAATAATGAAAAATTACTAAAACCATTCATCATGCAATTAAATTTATAAAAATGGAATAAAGAGAAGTTTGATAACTTTGATAATTACTAATATCATTAAGATATTATCATTATTATTACTATTAATTTTTTTTTATTATTATTTTATTATTATTAGTATATTATTATTATATTATCATTCCTTTTATAATAGTAATTTTGCCAAAAAATATATTATAACTGTAATAATACACTAATATAATAATAAGTTATGAAGTAACATTTATTAAGTGTCTTTTATACTATGGTATTACCTTATTTTTTGTTTCTTATTCTCATTAATTAGATTTATTTTTCCTAAGTAGTATACATTGACTCCCCTAATTATTACTAACCATCCTACTTACCGTAGTTCAAGGTGTACGAGATTAATCTAGAATAACAATCTGGTATTAAATCCTGATTAATGCATATCGTGTCTATATTTGTTATTCATTGCTTGTTATTATTCGCTCATTCTTCTATTGTTGTTGAAGTCTTAGTCTCGTCTTGCCCCCCCTCTCTTCTAACAACTGGCACTCCGTTGCCACTCTCCCATCCTGCTCCTATTGCCACACTACTCGCTGCTCATCCTTGCCATACTGACTGCTACATGCTGATGGCTCTCGCTATGCTGACATACTGATGATGCTCCCTCGTCCTTTGGATGATTAATCCTGCTCAATACTGCTGCTCATAACCCAGGACTTCCCTCTCGCATCTCATCATTTCCACCAAGTCCAGCCCCCCCCTTCCCCCCAGTCCGCAAAGGCGGCAAACTCCTAGTCGAAATATATCACTTTTGTAGAGTAGACGGTCCAAAATGAACCGTTTTTTTCCGATCTCTTTGATGATTTTGGCAATGATTAGGTAATCTGATGAATAATTACTAGAATCCACGCATTCATCATGACAAATAATGAATGTAACATAGTGAGAATCCAGCGAAGTTTTGCAATCTAACATTTATAAATTCCTCATATCCTCAATGATATTATCATTTTAGTTACTCTTCTTATTCTTTTATTATTATTATCTAATTATTATTATTATTCTTATTATATTATTCATCATTATTATATAGTTATTTTATCCTTCCTTTTATTCATAGTATTATGCCCCACCACCATTATACTCTATACTGTAATACTAACATTAAAAATATACATGAGTCTACGAAGTCATATTAATCGTTTCAGTTAACTACAATCTTTGTCTTAACCATATTTTTTTGTTATTATTCTCATTATTGTTATGTATTTTTTTTACATCCTTAACTATAGTACCTAAATTCTAAAATTCATTACTTGCTAACAATAATATTCAGTAAGAAACCGAGCATTCACCTTAGAATAATTGATATTCAACTTTATGATTATCAATACGATTATTAATTGTTCTTATTCTTGTTATTTTTATACTATTCTTATTGTTGTTGTTCATTCAGTCGAGTCGTTATTGCGGACCCATCTATTATCACTTTGCCATCCTTGCCATATACATGCATAATCTTGGCCATCATAGCTGCCTTTACCTATTGCAATCAATGATGATAATTCTGATGCACTGACGATCGAGATGATACTGATGATGAATCACGATAGTAATGATAGATATCCTGCTAATAATGCTGAATCATAACCGGCTTCCTCCGCCCCACCTCCCGTCTCTACTTAAAAAACAGGTCCCCCAGCCAACATTTCCCAAAAGTCAAAAGAGCGCAAAATCTAGTCGAATATAGCCTTTTGAGTACGAGTAAGTCCCAAAAAATGACGGGTTTTTTTTCGATCTCTTTGATGATTTTGCATGATTGAGGGTACATCATGATAGTAATTAACTAAATCGCAAAATTCACAAGTCATTACAATAATGATGATAACAGTGAGAATAAAGCGAAGTTTGATAACATTTGATACTTACTAATATCATTAATGATATTAAGTCATTTATTATTACGTATTTTATTATTATTATTTTATTTTGATTATTATTATTATTAATTATTATTTTAATTATTATTATTCATTTATTTAGTATCGATTTGTCCTTTTATTTAATAGTCAATTATTGCCCAAAATATATTATACTGTATAAATACAATATTAAGTAATAATAATTATAGAAGTAATATGTAATATGTCGTTGTATATTGGTATTAACCTTATTTTTGTTATTATATCATTTATTATTATTTTTAACTCAAGTAGTATAATTGCTAAAATAATTATTATAACATGAAAATTCTACGTACTAAAGCGCGATTAATTAGAATAAATGGGTATAACATAGTGATTATAATTACTTAATTATTGTTCTTATTATTGTTATTTTAATTTTCCTATTATTAGTTGTTGTTGTTATTTAGTATAGAATACGTTGCAAAAAGCATAATATTATGAAACTGCATAATTGCAATAATAATGATAATATTGCAATAAATGAGATCATATTTGCAATAATGCTGATCCATGCTGCTGACCTGTCTGCTACATGCTTGATCTGCTGATGCTACCGCTCGTTCATTCCTGTCTCCTGAGTCATAATGCTGATAATCACCGTCATTCCTCCTCCATCTCTCCTTCAAAACTGTAACCGGACAAACAATTCCCCAAAAGTCCGAAAAAGCGGCAAACATCTAGGCGAAACACATAGCCTTATTGAGAGTAGATCGCAAAATGACTGGTTTTTTTTTTTTCGATCTCTTCTGATGATTTTTTGGCAATGATTAGGTAATAATGATAATGATTTACCTTTTAGACATCGCATTCATCTAGACAATAACTATGATAAAAGTGAAGAATACAGCAGAAGTTTGGATACAACATTTGATAAATTACTCAATATCCTTACTGATTTTATCAGTTGATTATTGACTATTTTCTTATTATTCTATATTATTACTTGATTATTACTTAAATTCTTATTTATTATTATTCTTATCTCATTTATCCTTTTATTCCTAGTATTATTTGCCACCACACATCTCTTACTCACTGTAACTATTACACAATACTAAGACATACTAATTATCGGACAGTAATTTACTATGTCGTTCTACATATTGGTTACTTCCCATTCTTTTTGTTATTATTATCCTTATTTTCATTTTCACTAGATCGTTATAAGCTGGCTCACATCAATTATTCGTACAATAAAATTACCGTACTAGCGAGCATTACATTAGAATCTGTGTACGATAATATGATTACTAATCATCGTTCTTATGTTATTATTATTGTGATTTTCTATTATTATTGTTGTTGTTTATTAGTATAGTTGCACAAAACCTCTCTTATACCATAGCACACTAATTGCCATACCTCTGATAATAAGGGTGCCATAATAGCATTGACTAGTAAAAATTGCATTCAGTGCGGAATAAGATGAATGATACTGAGCATAATGATGATAATGAATTAGCTAACGATAGTAATGGATATAATCATGGGATAATACCTGCTGATTAAATAACGGAATTCTCTCCCCGCCGTCCATCTATATTAAAACTAGGGTAAAAGAACAACCATCCCAAAAGTCGAGAAACAAAAGCTGGGCAAAATCTAGCGAACTATAGCCTTTTGAGAGTAGAGTCCCAAAATGAACGTTTTTTCGAAATCTCCTTTGATTGATTTTGGGGGGCACATGATTAGGGTAATAATGATAATAAATTACTCTAATCGCATTCATGAGAACAATAATGATGATAAAAGTGAGAATACAGAGAACGTTTGCATAACCTTTTATAATTAACATCATATCGTTAATGGCATCTTCACTCATTTATTCTCTACACCTATTTCTTATTCTTTAATTATATATTATTATTCATTATTATTCTTATTATTCTTCTTCTTAATGTATTCTTCTTATTATATTCCCTTTTATTAATCGTATTAATTGCAACCAAAAAATATATTATAACTGTAATAAATAACAATAATATAGTAAAAGATCATAGAAGTAATCATTAATAGGTCGTTATACTATTGGGTATTAACATTATTTTATGTTATTATTATCATTATTATTTATTTTTTCAAACCTCGTGAGTATAATTGCGCAATCGATTAGTTAGTACAAATAATAATTACCGTAATCATGCCTTAATTAGACTACATGGGTCTACTAATGATTATCATCTCTTCATTACTTGATTAATTAATTAGTTCTATACTAGTCATTCTTGTTTGTTTGTTCGTATATCGCTTCTTATATATGCGCCCACACCCATTTCTTATCCACTGCACTATTGCCCATAGAATCATGATAATCCTTATGCAAATAATGCTGCTCACATTTGCACTCTGATTATAATGTGCTGCATCTGCTGCTACTGCTGATCCTGCTTGCTGACTAACAGATAGTACTGGATGATAATCATGATAATCAAATGACTGCTCATAACCGGAATTCCATCCTCTCCATCTTATTAAAAGAAGAGGGTAAAGAAAAAACATTCCCAAAAGTCGAAAAGCGGGACAAATCTAGCGAAAATAAGCCCTTTTGAGAGTAGAGAGTCCAAAATGACGTTGTTTTTTTCGATCTCCTCTCTTTTGAGTGATTTTGGCAATGATTAGTAATAATGAATAATAATTACTAGAATCGCGCATTCATCATACAATAACGAATGATAAGTGAGAATAAGTAGCCGTTTGAGTAACATTTGATAATTACTAATATCATTAATGCTATTCTCATTCTTATTAACTATTATTATTATTAATTATTTATTACTATCTTATTATTATATATTATTATGATATTATTAGTTAATTATCTATGTTACTCGCTTTTATTAATAGTATTATTGCAAAAAAAATATATTATACTGTAATTATACCAATATAACATGATACAGTATAAAGTAATATTAATAGCCGTTTTATAAATATTGGGCTTAACATTATTTTTGTTATTATTCATCATTATTATTATTTTTTAAACAAGTAGTATATTGCTAAATTACTTATTTCTAACATAATAAATTACAGTAATAACGAGAATTAAACTTAGAATATCTGGTCTAAATATGCTTATCTTCTCGTTCTTTAGGTGTTCCTTTTTTGTTATTAACTATTATTATTGTTGTTGTTCTTAGTTCTACGTTGCAACAACCCATATCTCTATCACCTGCAAATCCATTGCAAGCCTACTGATAATACTTGCCATACTGATGATAATAATTGCATCATGACTCGAGTTCATGATGACTGATAATGAGGAGCATGATGATACTGCTGCTGATGCACGCTAGTACTGATGATACATCAGGCTAATACTGATGCATAATCACCCGGCATCTCTCTTCCAATATCATCACTTAAAAAAGGTAAAAGGACAAACTTCCCAAAGTCGAGAAAGAAAGCGGCGCAAATCTATCTAGCGAACTATAGCCTTTTGATAGTAGAGTCCAAAATGATGTTTTTTTTTTCGATCTCTTTGATGAATTTTGGCAATGATTAGGGTAATAAATTATAATAATTTACATCTAGCATCGCATCTATTCATGACAGATACGATGGATAAAGAAGGATAAAATAAAGAGAAGTTTGAAATAACATTATGATAATTACTAATACAATTAATGATGATTATCCATTCATTATTACTATTTTAATTATTATTTTAATTCTTATTCTACTTATTTATTAATTATTATTATTATTATTTTATCATTACCTTTTTATTATAGTCTATCATTGCCAAAAAATATATTAATCGCACACTGTCATAATACCAATAACTAATAAACTAATAAGTATAGAATTAATATTCATAGTCGTTATCATATTGGTCATTGAACCATTCATTTTTGTGTTATTAATTAATCATTTCTATTATTTTTTACACTAGTAAGTATAATTGCTACAAACTAATTATTAATAGACATACACTACTTACAGTAACTAATATACGAGATTACTTATACTCCGGGTTAACAATAATGATTATAATATCGTTATTTTTATTGTTACATTATTATTTTATATACTATTCTTATTGGTTGTTGTTATTAGTATAGTTGCAAAAACAATTATATTATACCGTGCAAGTCGATATTGCCAAGCATAATATGATAATAATTAGCAATAATGATGATATAATTGTTGCAATAATATGAGAAGATGAATGATAATGATATAATGGAATGATAATGATGATGCTAACGATGTAATGATGATAATCATGATATATGATTATAATAACAGGAATTACTCTCCATATATAATTAAAAAAGGTAAAGAACAACCATTCGCCAAAAGTGCGAAGAAAAATGCGGCAAAATCTAGCGAAATATAGCACTTTAGGAGTAGAGTCCAAAATGGACGTTTTTTCGATCGATTCTTTGGATGATTTTGTCCCTGCTTAGGGTAACATGTACATAATTTACTAGAACTCGCATTCATCATGACAATACGCTGATAAAATGTGAGAATAAAGAGAAGTTTGAAATAACATTTGAACTTACTATATCATTAATGATATTATCACTTAATTATTACTATTATTATTATTATTATTTATTAATTATTATTATTAATTTATTATTATTATTATTATTATTTTACATTCCTTTTATTAAGAGTTAATTATTGACCAAAAAATATATTTAGAACTGTATAATAACATATATAAATAATAAGATATAGAAGGTACATTATTAACTAGTCGTTATACTATTGGATATAACATTCATTAGTTTTTTTGTTATTATTATCATATATTCTTCTTTTAACTTATTATATAATTGCTACCAATATTACTTATAACAATAATAATTAACAGTAATAACCGCGATTATTAGAATAATGGTATAATAGTGATTATAATATCGTATACTTATTGTTATTACTTATTGTTCTATACTATTCTTATTGTTGTTGTTTATTAGTATGTTGCAAAAACATCATATTATAAGCTGCCCATAATTGCAATAATTAACTGATACTAATTGCAATAATGGATGCTCATAATTTCATAATTGATGATACTGATGATGAAATTATGATAATGATGATACTGATGATAATCGATACGTAAATGATGAATAATCTGATAACAATGATTGATAATTAACAGGAATTCTCTCCATAATATACAGTAACCAGAAAGTTCACACGAAAAACATTCCCCAACAGTCGAAAAGCGCTGGCAAAATTCTAGCGAAATTAGCCTTTTGAGAGTAAGTCCAAAATGACGTTTTTTTTCGATCTCTTTGATGATTTTGGCATGATATAGGAGTACTAAGTGTAATATTTCACTATATCGCATTCATCGTGACAATTAACGATGATAAAAGTTGGAATCAAAGAGAAGTTTTGATAACTTTGATAATAAACTAATATCATTAATGTATTATCATGATTATTTACTATTATTATTATTAATTATTATTATTATTATTATTATTTTATTATTATTATTATTATTATTATTATCATTCATGCCTTTTATTATAGTATGATGTGCCAAAAATATATTTAACTGTAATAATAACCATAATAATAATAATAAGTATAGGAAGTCATATTCATAGCGTTATAATATTTGGTATTCAACATTATTTTTGTTATATTATTGTCCATTATTATTATTTTTACTAGAGTATATTCTAAAATAAGTTATTTAACATAATATTTACCGCTACTCACGCGCTACTTCGCAATAAATGGTCTAAATATGATTATCATATCGTTTATTTATTGTTCTTCTTTTGATTATTCACTCTTCTTCATTGTTGTTGTTATTAGTATAGTTTTTGTGCAAAAACAATATTATCCACTGCCATAATTAGGCATAATACTGATCATACATTAGCCATAATTGATATAATTGCAATATGCTGATAAGTTGATGATGATCATGCAAATGATAATGCATTATACTGGATTATTATGCACGCTAGTCATATGATCATCTGATTAATAATGATGATAATAACGGTACTTCCTCTACCAGTATATAGAATTAAAAACAAGTGTAAAACGAAAAAACTTCCCAAAAGTCGAAAAAAGCGGCAAAATCTATCGAAATATAGGCCTTTTTTGAGCTAGAGTCCCAAAGACGTTTTTTCAGATCTCTGTGATCATTTTTGTCAATGCTTAGGGTATAATGATAATATTAACTAGAATCGCATTCATCATGCAATAATTGATGATAACAGTGAGAATAAGAGAGTTTGATAACATTTTGATACTACTCAATATCATTAATGATATTATCTTATTATTCCTGATTATTATTATTATTTTATTATATTATTATTATTATTAGTATTATTATTATTATCCTTCCTTTTATTATAGTATTTATTGCCAAAAGATATATTATAACTGTAATAATAACACATAATAAATATAATAAAGTATAGAATAATATGAGATAGTCGTTATATATTGGTATGTAACACTTATTTTGTTATTATTATCGTTATTAATTATTTTTTTATTACTATTATATATTGCTAAAATAATTGTTATAACAATAATAATTACAGTAATCCGAGTTTCACTAGAATAATGGGGTATAAATCAATAGTTACATAATCGTTATTCCTTGTTATTATTATTGTTCTACTATTATTATTGTTGTTGTATTAGTATAGTTGCAAAACATATATTATAACTGCAATACCTTGCAATAATATAATGATAATCATTGCACATAATGATGAATCATATTGCAATAAAAATGATGGATAATGATGATGATAATGAATGATCTCTGATGCTCATGATGGATTGATAACGATAGTAATGATGATAATCTGATAATAATCAGATGATAATACAGGAAATTCTCTCCCAATGTATAAATTAAAAAAAAGGTGAAAAGAAAAAACATTCCCAAAAGTCCGAAACAGCGGCTAAAAAATCTAGCGATTAGCCTTTTGGAGAGTACGAGTCCAAGATGACGTTATTTTCGTCTCTTTGGAGATTTTGGCAATGATTAGGGTAGTCTGATAATCAATTTACTATAGATCGCTTCCTCATGACAATAATGATGATTAAAAGTGAAATAAAGCATAATTTTGATACCTTTGGATAATTAACTAATATCATTTGATATTATCATTATTTATTACTATTATTATTATTATTATTATTATTATTAGTATTTATTATTATTAAATAATTATTATTATTATTATTATATTCCTTTTTATTTAATATGTATTAGTTGCCAAAATATATTATAACTGATACTAATAACCATAATATAAAATAGTATAGAAAGTAATATAATAGTCGTTACTAATATATGGTTATTAACATTGACTTTTTGTTATTATTATCATTATTATTATTTTTACTATAGTATAATTGCTAAAATAATTATTATAACAATTAATTACGTCATAACGATGATTTAATTAGAATAATGGTATAGATAATGATTCTAATATCTTTTTTATTATTGTTATTATTTTAGTTTAGTACTCTTATTATTGTGGTTGTTTAATTAGTATAGTTGCAAAAACAATATGATACCTGCCATAATGTGCCAATAATAAATGATAATAATTGTCAATAATGATGACTAATAGATTGCAATAAATGATGATATGATGATGATAATGATGAAGATGATGATATGATGTGGATACTATCAGTAATGATGATATCATGACTACGAAATGATGATAATACATTAATTCTCGCCATATATAATTAAAAAAGAGGTAAAAAGAAAAACATTCCCAAAAGTCGTAAAAGAAAAGCGGCACAATCTAGCCGAAATAATAAGCCCTTTTTGAGAGTAGAGTCCAAAATGACGTTTTTTCGCTCTCTGTTGATGATTTTGGCAATGATTAGGGTACTGGAATGATAATATTTACTATACTCAGCTTCATCATGACAATAATCGATGATAAAGTGAAATAAGAAGAATTTGATACATTTGATAATTACTATATCATTAATGTTTATCCCCTTTTATTACTATTATTATTATTTATTATTATTATTATTATTATATATATTTGTATTATATTATTATTATTATTATTATATTATTATTATTCCTTTTATTATAGTATTATTGCCAAAAAATATTTATTTGTAATATAACAATAATAATAATAATAAGTAGAGAAGTAATATTAATAGTCGTTTATAATATTGGTCTTACCTTGATTTATTGTTATTATTATCATTATTATTATTTTTACTAGTAGTAAATAATTTGCTAAAATATTTATATAACAATAATAATTACAGTAATACGAGAATTCAGATTAGAATATTTGTAGAAATCACCTGATTCTAAAGTATCGTTATATGTGTTCTTATTATTGTTATTACTTTATTTATTGTTGTTGTTATTAGTATAGTTGCAAACGAACAATCATTATACTGCACTATATGCATCATAATGATATAATAATTGCAATACTGAGATACATAAATTGCAATAATGAATGGATAATGATGATGATACGATGCTAATGATGAATAATGCTGATGATAACTAATAGTACCATGATAATCATGGAATATGATGATTAATAACAGCATTCTCCTCCAATATATAATTAAAAAGGTAAAAGAAAAACATTCCCCAAATCGAAAGAAGCGGCAAAACTAGCGAATATCGCCTTTTGAGAGTGAGTCCACAATGACGGTTTTTTTCGTCTCTTTGCATGATTTTTGCAATGATTAGGGTAATAAATAGATATAATTACTAGAATCCCATTCATCATGACGATAATGATGATAAAATTGAGAATAAAGATACTTTGATAACATTTTTGATAATATACTAATATTCCTTAAATGATATTATCATTATTATTACCTAGTTCATTATTATTCACTTCTTCTTATTCATTCTTCATTATTATTATTATTATTATTCTTATTTATTATTTCCTTTTAATTAATAGTATTATTGCCAACAAAATATATTATCCTGTACATCATGACAATTAAATAAAGACATATAAGTATATTAGTAATATTAATAGTCGTTATAATATTGGTATGAAACATTAGTTTTGTTTGATTATTATCATACTATTGTTATTTTTAACTAGTAGTATATTGCTAAAATAATTCTATTATAACAATAATATTACAGTAATAACCGTAGATTATTAGAAATAATGGTCGTAAAAAATGATTATAAATATCGATTACTTATTGTTATTATTATTGTTCTTACTATTATTATAGTTGTTGTTTTATTGTATAGGTTGCAAAAACCTATATTAAACTGCAATATAAGTTTGCCCTATGTGATAACTAATTCAATAATGATGATAATCATCGGCAATAATCTGATATGCTGATGATATGATGATATATGAATGATAATGATGATGAGCAACGGATAGTAATGTGAAATCATGAATAATAATGATGATATAACATGATTCTCTCGCATATATAATTGAAAAAAGTAAAAGAAAAACATTCCCAAAAGTCGAAAAAGCGGTCAAAATCAGCGAAATATAGCCTTTTGAGAGTAAGTCCAAAATGACGTTTTTTTCGATCTCTTTGATGATTGTGGGTCAATGCTTAGGGTAATACTGACTAATACTTTACTAAAATCGCAAGTTCATCGGACAATAAATGATATAAAAGTGAGATAAAGAGAGTTTGATAACATTTGATAATTACTAATATCTTAATGATATTATCATTTATTATTGATTTATTATTTTATTATTATGTCTTATTATTATTAATTATTATTATTATGATTATTATTATCGATTCCTTTTTATTATATAATTATTGCCAAAAATATACTTATAACTGTTATATAACCAATTAATAATATAATAAGTATAGAAGTAATATTAATAGTCGTTATAATATTGGTGTGTATTAACATTAGTTTTGTTATTATTAGCTTTAATTATTATTTTTTTACGTAGTAGTATGAATTGCTAAAATAATTTTATAACAATATAATTACAGTAATAACGAGATTAATTAGAATAATGGGATCATAATTACATTAATATCGTTTATTATGTTATTACTTATTGTTATTACTATTTTTTGTTGGTTGTTTTATAGTATAGTGTGCAAAAACTATATTATAACTGCAATACTGCAATTAATAAATGATAATAATTGCAATAATGGATGATATAATTGCAATAAATGTATGATAATGATTATGTATATGATGCTAAATGATGATTAATGAGGATGATAACGCTATTAATATGATAATCATGTATCCTAATTTATTAAAATAACAGGATTCTCTCCATATATAATTAAAAAAAGTGTAAAAGAAAAAAAAAACATCCCAAAAGTCGAAAAAGTCGCAAGAAATCTAGCGAAATATAGGCCTATTTGAGAGTAAGTCCAAATGACGAAATTTTTATATTAATCGATCTCTTTGTATGATTTTGGGCAATGAATTAGGGTAATAATGATAATAATTACTAGAATCCGCATTCATCAACTGACAATAATGATGATAGAGTGAGAATAAGAGGAAGTTTGATAACATTTGATAATTACTAATAGCATTAATGATTATTATCATACTTATTAACTATTATTATTATTATATTCTTATTATTCTTATTATTATTATTTATTAGTTATATTATATTATTATTATTATTATTTATTATTATTAGTATCATTCCTTTTTTAATAGTATATTGCCAAAAAACTAGATTAAATCTGTAATAAATAGCAAAAATAATAATAAAAATAAAAATTATAATAATATAATTTTTATAATTTTGTTATTAATTTATTATTCTTATTATATCAATTATTTTTTTTACGGTAGTATATTGTAAAAATAATTATTTAACAGTAAAAATTTACAGTAAAAAACGTATAATTGAAAAAATGATAAAAATAAGTTTATAAAAACTTTATTTTGTTTTTATTATGGTATTACTTTTATTTTTGTATTTGTTTTAGTATAGTGTAAAATTTATTTTTTAAATGCAATAATTTGCGATAATAAGATAAAAATTCAATAATGTGTAAAAAATTTGCAATAAGATGATAATGATGATGAAAATGATGAAAATGATGATGATAACGTAATAATGATGAAATCATGAAATAATGACGAAAAACGGGAATTTGTCTCCATTTAATAAAAAAGGTAAAAGAAAAAAAATCCCAAAAGTGTAAAAAGGGGCAAATCTAGCGAAATATAGCCTTTTGAGAGTAGACTCCAAAATGGTTTTTTTCCATTCATTGATGATTCTGGCAATTATTAGGGTAATAATGATATTAATTACCAAATTTCATTAATCAGACAATAATGATGAAAAAAAGTGAGAAAAAGAGAATTGGATAATGATGATTTTTAATATTATTACAATTCATTTTATTACATTATTATCATTATTTTTATTATTATTATTATATATATTATATATTATTATATTATATTATTTTATTATTATTTAAATAAAGTATTATTACCAAAAATATATTATAACTTTAAATAACATAAAAATAATAATAAGTTAATTATAATAATACTAATTGTTATAATATTGTTATTAATATTATTATTGTTATTATTATCATATATATTATTTTTACTGGTAGTATAATTGTAAAATAATTATTATAACAGTAATAATTACAGTAATAACTATTAATTGAAATAATGATATAAATAATAAATTATAAAAGTTATTATTCTTATTATTATTTTTAAATTACTTATATTATTGTAGTTGATATTATTATAGATGATAAAATTATATATTATTACTGCAATATTTGCAATGATAATGAAAATAATTGCAATAATGATAATAATTCAATAATGAGATAATGATTATGATAATGATGATAATGAGAAAATGATGATATAACGATAATAATGATGAAAATCTGATAATAATGATGGTAATAACAGGAATTGTGTCCATATATAATAGAAAAAGGTAAAAGAAAAAAATCCCAAAGTCGAAAAAGCGGCAAATCTAGCGAAATATAGCCTGAGAGTAGTCTCCAAAATGACGTTTTTCCATTCATTGAGATTCTGGCAATTATTAGGGTAATAATGAAAATAATACCTGAATTCTATTAATCATAAAATAATGATGATAAAATGGAAAAAAGAGAATTTGCATAACATTTGATGATTATTAATATTATTAAAATTTTATCATTATTTTATCATTTTACATTATTGTTATTATTATTATTATTATTTTTATTATTATTATTATTTCATTTTATTTTAATTTATTAGATTTTTGCCAAAAAATAATTAAAACTGTAATAATAAAATAATAATAAAAATAAAAAATTTTATAAAAAAATTATTTCTAAAATTTGTTATTAATATTTTTATTGTTATTTTTATCTTTATTTTTTATTTTTACTGGAGTAAATTTAAAAAAATATTATAACAATAAAAAATTATAGAATAACGATATTAATTAAAATAATATATAAATAATGATTATAAAAACTTTATTTTTTGTTTATTATTTTTGTTTTACTATTATTTTTGTAGTTGTTTTTAGTATAGTTAAAATTTATATTTATAACTGCAATAATTGCAATAATAATGTTTTAAATTGCAAAATTTTGGGAAAATTTGCTTAATGATGAAAATGATGTGATAAGATGAAAATAGAGATAACGAAATAATGATGAAAAACATGATAATAATGTGAAAATAACGGGAAATTTGTGCCCTATATAAAAAAAAAGGTAAAAAAAAAAAACCCCAAAAGTAAAAAAGCGGAAAAACTAGCAAAATTACCCTTTTTGAGAGTAGACCCCAAAAATGACGTTTTTTCCATTTTTTGTGATTCGGGAAATTTATTAGGGAAATAATGATAATAATTACCGAATTTTTTAATCAGACAATAATGATGAAAAAAGGGGAGAAAAAAAGAAAATTTGGAAACATTTGTGATTATTAATATTATTAATATTATCATTTTTATTATCATTATTACTTTATTTTTATTATTTTATTTATTATTTTATTTTTTATTACTTAATTAAAGTTTTATTTGCTAAAAAATATATTATAACTGAATAAAAACAATAATAATAATGAAAAAATTTATAATAATACTAATGTTAAAATATTGTTTTTAAAATTTTATTTTTGTTATTTTTATCATTATTATTATTTTTACTGTGTATAATGTAAAAATAATTATTAAAACAGTAAAAATTACAGTAATAACGATTTTAATTGAAATAATGATATAAATAATGATTATAAAACTATTTTATTGATTATTATTGTTATTACTATTTATTATTAGTTTTTATTAGTAAAATGAAAATTTTATAATTATTCTGAAAAATTGCAAAAAAATGTAAAAATTGCAATAAATGATAAAAATTGAAATAATGAGATAATGGAGATATGAGGAAGATGATGATGGGAATAATAATGATGAAAATAGATAATAAGATGATAATAACGGGAATTGTGCCCTATATAATAAAAAAGGTAAAGAAAAAAAACCCCAAAAAGTAAAAAAAGGGGCAAAATCACGAAATATGCCTTTGGAGTAGACCCCAAAATGATTTTTTTTCCATCTTTTGATGATTCGGCAATTATTGGGGTAAGAAGATAAAATTACCAGAATTCTTTTAAATCATGACAATAACGATGAAAAAAGTAGAATAAAGAAAATTTGAAAAACTTGATGATTTTTAATTTATTATATTATCATTTTTTATTATCATTTTATAAATTTTATTTATTATTATTTTATTATTATTATATTATTTTTTTATCATTATTATTATTATTACTTAATTTTATATTTTTTCCCGAAAAAAATTATAACTGTAATAATAATAATAAAATAATAAGTATAATTATAATAATACTAATTGTTATAATATTGTTATTAATGTTATTATTGTATTATCATCATTATATTATTTTACTGGTAGTATAATTGTAAAAAATATTATTATAACAGTAATAATTACAGTAATAACGATATTAATTGAAATAATGATATAAATAATGATTATTAAAAACGTTATTATTGTTATTATTATTGTTATTATACTATTATTGTAATTGTTATTAGTATAGATGTAAAATTATTAATTATAACTGCAATAATTGCAATAATAATGATAATAATTGCAATAATGATGATAATAATTGCAATAATGATGATAATGATGATGATAATGATGATAATGATGATGATAACGATAATAATGAGATAATCATGATAATAATGATGATAATAACAGAATTGTGTCCATATATAATAAAAAAAAAGGTAAAAGAAAGAATCCCAATCGAAAAAGCGGCAAAATCTAGCGAAATATAGCTTTTGAGAGTAGACTCGAAAATGACGTTTTCCATTCATTTGATGATTCTGGCAATTATTAGGGTATAATGATAATAATTACCAGAATTCTATTAATCATGACAATAATGATGATAAAGTGAGAATGAAGAGAATTTGGATAACATTGATGATACTAATATTATTACTATTATCATTATTATTATCATTATTATCATTATATTATTATTATATTATTATTAATTATTATATTATTATTATATACTTTAATTATTAGTATTATTGCCAAAAATATATATAACTGTAATAATAACAAATACTAATAATAATAAGTATAATTATAATAATATAATTGTATAGTATTGTTATTAATATTATTATTGTTATTATTATCATTATTATTATTTTTACTGGTAGTATAATTGTAAAAATAATTATTGTAACAGTAATAATTACAGTAATAACGATATTAATTGAAATAATGATATAAATAATGATTATAAAAACGTTATTATTGTTATTATTATTGTATTACTATTATTATTGTAGTGATATTATATAGATGTAAAATCATATATTATAACTGCAATAATTGCAATAATAATGATAATAATTGCAATAATGATGATAATAATTGCAATAATGATAATAATGATGATGATAACGATAATAATGATGATAATCATGATAATAATGATGATAATAACAGGAATTGTGTCCATATATAATAAAAAAAAGGTAAAAGAAAAAAAATCCCCAAAATCGAAAAAGCGGCAAAATCTAGCGAAATATAGCCTTTTGAGAGTAGACCCAATAAGACGTTTTTCCATTCATTTGAGATTCTGGCAATATTAGGGTAAAATGATAATAATTCCCAGAATTCTTTTAATCATGAAAATAATGATGATAAAAGTGAGAATAAAGAGAATTTGGATAACATTTGATGATTATTAATTTTATTACTATTATCATTATTTTATCATATTTTTATTATTATTATTATTATTATTATTATTATTATTATTATTATTATTATTATTATATTATATCTTTATTATTATTATTATTATTATCATTACTCTAATTATTAGTATTATTGCCAAAAAAAAAATATTATAACTGTAATAATAACAATAATAATAATAAGTATAATTATAATAATACTAATTGTTATAATATTGTTATTAATATTATTATTGTTATTATTACCATTATTATTATTTTTAGTGGTAATATAATTGTAAAAATAATTATCATAACAGTAATAATTACAGTAATAACGATATTAATTGAAATAATGATATAAATAATGATTATAAAAACGTTATTATTGTTATCATTATTGTTATTACTATTATTATTGTAGTTGTTATTAGTATAGATGTAAAATATATATTATAACTGCAAAAATTTGCAATAATAATGATAATAATTGCAATAATGATGATAATAATTGCAATAATGATGATAATGGATCATAATGATGATAATGATGATAATGATGATGATAACGATAATAATGATGATAATCATGATAATAACGATGTAATAACAGGAATTGTGTCCATATATAATAAAAAAAGGTAAAAGAAAAAAAATCCCAAAGTCGAAAAAGCGGCAAAATCTAGCAAAAATATAGCCTTTGAGAGTAGGCTCCAAAGGACGTTTTTTTCCATTCATTGATGATTCTGGCAGTTATTAGGGTAATAATGATAATAATTACCAGAATTCTATTAATCATGACAATAATGATGAAAAAGTGAGAAAAAAGGGAAAATTTGGATAACATTTGATGACCATTAATATTATTACTATTATCATCATTATTATCATTTTTATAAATTATTATTATTATTATTATTATTATTATTATTTATTATTATTATTACTGAATTATTAGTATTTTTGCCAAAATATATATATCTGTAATAATAACAATAATAATAATAATAAATTATAATAATACAAATTTGTTATAAATTGTTATTAATATTATTATTGTTATTACTCATTATTATAATTTTTTTACTGGTGTATAATTGTAAAAATAATTATTATAACAGTAATAATTACAATAATAACGATTAATTGAAATAATGATTTAATAATGATTATAAAAATTATTATTGTTATTTTTATTGTTATTACTTTTATTATTGTAGTTGTTATTAGTATAGTTGTAAAATTATATATTTTAACGGGCAAAAATTCCCAATAATGATGATAATAATTGCAATAATGATGATAATGATGATGATAATAATGATAGTGATGATAATGATTGATTATAACGATAATAATGATGATAATCATGTAATAATGATGATAATAACAGGAATTGTGTCCATATATAATAAAAAAGGTAAAAGAAAAAAAAATCCCAAAAGTCGAAAAAGCGGCAAAATCTAGCGAAATATAGCCTTTTCAGAGTGACTCCAAAATGACGTTTTTTCCATTCATTTGATGATTTGGCAATTATTAGGGTAAAATGATAATAATTCCCGGAATTCTATGATTAAATGACAATAATGATGAAAAAAGTGAGAATAAAGAGAAATTTGGATAACATTTGATGATTATAATATTATTACTATTATCATTATTATTATCATTATTATTATTATTATCATTATTATTTATTTTATTTTTATTTTTATTATATTATTAATTATCATTACTTAATATAGTATTATTCCCAAAAAATATATTATAACTGTAATAATAACAATAATAATAATAATAAGTTAAATTATAATAATACTAATTGTTATAATATTATACTTATTATTTTATTTTTTTTATTATTAAGTTATAATATATTTTTTGGCAATAATACAAATAATTAAAGTAAAAATTTAATAATAATAATAATAATAAATAATAATAATAATAATTAGTAATGATAATAATTGATTATAATAATGATAATAGTAATAATATTAATAATCATCAAATGTTATCCAATTCTCTTTATTCTCACTTTTATCATCTTTATTGCCCATGATTAATAGAATTCTGGTAATTATTATCTTTATTACCCTAAAAATTTGCCAGAATCATCAAATGAATGGAAAAAACGTCATTTTGGAGTTTTACTCTCAAAAGGCTATATTTCGCTAGATTTTGCCGCTTTTTCGACCTTTGGGATTTTTTTTTTTACCTTTTATAATTATATATGACACAATTCCTTTATTATCATCATTATTATCATGATTATCATCATTATTATCGTTATCATCATCTTATCATCATTATCATCATCATATCATCATTATTGCAATTATTTTTATCATTATCTTTAATTATTATCATTATTTTTGCATTAAATTTCAGTTATAATATATAATTTTACATCTATATAATAACAACTACAATAATAATAGCAATAACAATAAAATAACAATAATAACGTTTCTATAATCATTTTATATCATTATTTCAATTAATTTCGTTATTACTGTAATTATTACTGTTATAATAATATTTTTACAATTATATACCAGTAAAAATAATAATAATGATAAAAATAACAATAATAATATTAATAACAATATATAACAATAGTATTATTATAATTATACTTATTATTATTATTATTTTTATTGCTATTTTTACAGTTATAATATTTTTTTGGAATACTACTAATAATAAAAGTAATAACATTAATAATAACGATAATGATGATAATAAAATGCAATAATGATGATAATGATGATCATTAATGATGATAATGATGATAATGATGATGATACCGAAAATAATTATGATAATCATGGTAATAACGATGATAATCACAGGAACTTTTGTCCATATATAATCAAAAAGTACGAAAAAAAAATCCCAAAAGTCGAAAACAAAGCGGCAAAATCTCGCGAAATATAGCCTTTTGTAGATTAGGCCTCCAAAGGACGTTTTTTCCATTTCATTTGATGATCTGGCAGTTATTAGGGTATATGATAATAATTACCAAATTCTATTAATCATGACATCATGGATAAAAGTGAGAATAAAGAGAATTGGATTAACATTTGATGAACATTAATAGTATTATTATTATCATCATTATTATCTGTATTATCATTATTATTAATTGTTATTATTATTCTTATTATTGTATATTATTATTATTACTGGAATTATTAGTTATTATTGCCAAAAATATATTTAATCTGTATAATAACAATAATATAATAATAGTGATATTATAATAATACTAATTGTTATAATATTGTTATTAATATGAATTATTGTTATTATCAATCATTATGATAATTTTTACTGGTAGTAGAATTGTAAAAATAATTATTATACAGTAATAATTCAATAATTATACGATATTTAAATTGAAATACTGATATAATAATGATTATAAAACGTTATTAGTGTTATTATTATTGTTATTACTATTATTATTGTAGTGTTATAGTATAGATTTAAAATTATATATTTTTAACTGCAATACTTGCAATAATAATGATAAGAATTGCAATAATGACTCTAATATTGCTAATAATGATATAATAATTTCAATAATGATGTAATGATGATGATAATAATGATAGTGATGATAAGGATGATTTAACGATAATAATGATGTGAATCATGATAATAATGATGATAATAACAGAATTGTGTCCTATATAATAAAAAAAAGGTAAAAAGAAAAAAAAATCCAAAAGTCGAAAAAGCGTGCAAAATCTAGCGAAATATACCTTTTCAGAGTGACTTCCAAAATGACGTTTTTTCCATTCTATTTGATGATTCTGTTAATTATTAGGGTAAAAATGATAATAATTACCTGAATTCTATTATTCAATGACAATAATGATGAAAAAAGTGAGAATAAAGATAATTTGGATTTAACATTTGATATTATTATATATTACTAGTTATCATTATTATTATCATTATTATTATTATTATCATATTATTATTTTATTATTATTTTATTATTATTATTATTTATTATCATTAACTTTAATTTATTATATTATTGCCAAAAAATATATTATAACTGTAATATAACAATAATAATAATATAAGTATAATTCTAATAATACTAATTGTATAATATTATACTTTATATTATTATTATTGTTATTTTACAGTTATAATATATTTTTTGGCAATAATACACACATATATATTAAAGTATAATAATAATCATAATAATAATAATAATAATAATAATATAATATTAATGATATAATATTATAATAATGATAATAGTACTAATATTAATAATCATCAAATTTATCAAATTCTCATTTATTCTCCACTTTTATCCATCGTTATTGTCATGATTAATAAATCTGGTAATTATTATCATTATTTACCCTAATAATTGTCAGAATCTCAAATGAAATGAAAAAACGTCAACTAATATTGGAGTCTACTCCTCAAAAGGCTATATTTGTTAGATTTTGGCCGCTTTTTCGACCTTTGGGTTTTTTTTTTTCTTTTACCTTTTTATAATTATATATTTACACAATCCTGGTGATTATCATCATTATTATCATGATTATCATCACTTATTATCGTTTAATCCATCATCATTCTCATCATTATCATCATCATTATCATCATTATTCCAATTATTATCATCATTTCTCAATTATTATCTATTTATTGCAATTAATTGCAGTTTATAATAATAATTTTTACATCTAGACTAAGAACACGACAATAAAAAGCAATAACAATAATAGTAACAATAACTAACGTTTCTATAATCATTATTTATATCATTATTCATTACTTCGTTATCTAACTGTATTTTACTGTTATAATAATATTTTTACATTATACTACCAGTATAAATATACATAATGATAATAATACATAATAATATTATAACAATTATTAAATAACAATTATTATTATTATAATTATATACTTGATTATTATTATTATTATTATTGCTATTATTACAGTTACTACATATATTTTTTGCAATAAATACTAATAATATAGTACATAACATTAATAATAGTAAATATAATATCATACTAATAATAATAATAATAATAATATAATAATGATAATAATAATGATAATAATGATGATAATATTAATATTATTAATAATCATCAATGTTTCCAAATTCTCTTTATTCTCACGTTTATCATCTTATTGTCATGATTATAGAATTCTGGGAATTATTATCATTATTACCCTAATAATTGCCAGAATCATCGAATAAGGAAAAAAACCCGCGGCGTCCATTTGTGGATCTACTCTCAAAAGGCTATATTTCGCTAGATTTTGCCGCTTTTTTTTTTTCGACTTTTGGGATTTTTTTTTACCTTTTTTATTATATATGGACACCATTCCTGTTATTATCATATTATTATCATGATTATCATCATTATTATCGTTATCGATCGATCATTATCATCATTTATCTCATCATATCATCATTATTGCAATTATTACATCATTATTGCATTAATTATCATTATATTGCAATTATTGCAGTTATAATAATAATTTACATCTATACTAATACAACGACAATATAATAGTAATAACATAAATATAACATAATAACTTTTATATATCATTATTTATATCATTATTTCAATTACTAGCGTTATTACTGTAATTATTACTGTTTTATACATAATTCTTTTTTACAATTATTCTATCCAGTAAAAATAATATAAGATAATAATAACAATAATAATATTAATACCAATATATAACATTAGTATTATTAGAATTATACTTATTATTATTATTATTGTTATTTATTACAGTTATAAGATATTTTTTGTCAATAATTCTAATACTTTAAAAGGTAATAATAAAATAATAATAATATTAATAAATATAATAATAATAATAATATAATGATAATATGATAATAATAATGATAATAGTATAATATTAATAACATCACTGGTTCCAAATCCTCTTATTCTCACTTTTATCATCATTATTGTCATATTAATAGAATTCTGGTAATTATTATCATTATTACCCCTAATAATTGCCCAGAATCATCAAATGAATGGAAAAAAACTTCATTTTTGGAGTCTACTCTCAAAGGCTATATTTCGCGTAGATTTTGCCGCTTTTTGCGACTTTTGGATTTTTTTTTTCATTTACCATTTTTTTATTATAATATGGCACATTCCTGTTATTATCATCATTATTATCATGATTACATCATATTATCGTTATCCATCAGTTTTATCATCATTTATCATCATCATTATCATCATTATGCCAATTATTATCATCATTATTGCAATTATTTCATTATTATATTGCAATTATTGCAGTTATCATATATAATTTTTACATCTATACTAATAACACTAGACAATAATAATAGTAATAACAATAATAATAACAATAATATAGTTTTTATAGATCATTATTTTAATCATTATTTCAATTAATATCGTAGTACTGTAATTATTACTGTTATAATAATTATTTTACAATTATACTACCAGTAAAATATAATAATGATAATAATAACAATAATAATATTATACAATATTATAACATTAGTATTATTCTAATTATACTTTATTATTATTATTGTTATTATTGCAGTTATAATAAGTTATTTGGCAATAATACTAAATACTAAGTAATAATAATAATAATAATAATAATAATAATAATAGATAATAATAAATGATAATAATGATATAGTATTATAATAGTAATAATATTAATTATCATCAAATGTTTATTCCAAATTCTCTTTATTCTCACTTTTATATCATCATTATTGTCAGATTAATAGAATCTGTAATTATTATCATTATTACCCTAATAATTGCCAGAATCATCAAATGAATGGAAAAAAACGTCATTTTGGAGTCTAACTCTCAAAAGGGCTATATTTCGCTAGGATTTTGCCGCGTTTTCGACTTTTGGGATTTTTTTCTTTTACCTTTTTTATTATATATGGACAGAATTCCTTTTATTATCTCATTATTATCATGATTATTCATAATTAATATCGTTATCATCATCATTTATCATCATTATCATCATCATTATCCTCTTATTGCTTATATCATTATTATTGCAATTACTATTCATTATTATTGCAATTATTGCAGGTATATATATAATTTTACATCTATACTAATAACAACTACAATAAAATGTTAATAACATTAATATAACAATAATAACGTTTTTATAATCATTATTTATATCATTATTTCAATTAATATCGTTATTACTGTAATATTACTGGTTTATAAGAATTATTTTTACAATTATACTACCATAAATAATAATAATGATAATAATAACAATAATAATATTAATAACAATATTCTACATTAGTATTATTATAATTATACTTATTATTTCTTATTGTTGTTATTATTACAGTTAAATAATATTGTTTTGGCAATAATACTAATATTACAAGTAATAATAATAATATATAATAGATGAATAATGTGATAATGATAATAGTAATGATAATCGTAACAATATTAATAATCATCCAATGTTATCCAAATTCTCTTTATTCTCCCTTTTATTCTCATTATTGTCATGATTAATATGAATTCCTGGTAATTCTTAATCATTATTACCCTAATAATTGCCAAAATCATGAATGATGAAAAACGTCATTTTGGAGTCTACTCTCAAATAAAGCTTAGATGAGTTCTGTGCACACCTTCAGGTTAACTTGGACCCCATCTTCGGGCGCGTGGTCGGCACGTGGCAACCTTTTACCTCCCGCAGGGGAGGGTGTGTCTGGGGGGCTTAGACGTCCTGCCTTTACGTTGCATAGAGTTGCCATTCTTTGTTCGGGACTGGTCTGGCAGACCATCTTATGAACTGCCACTCTTTTTCTTTCGGAATAGGGCTAATATGCAGGTAGAGCCCTTGTCCAGGCCTTGAGCAGGTTTCTTTTCTAATAGCAGCTGCCTAGAAAAAACATCAAGTTTCCCATTCTATGATAGAAGTACTGGATAAAATAGTTAGTCTTTGTCCCTCACTGGTGAGAAATAGTCTGTGGTTGGCTATTTCAGAGGGATGAAGGAATTACTGAACAGGTACGTCACCTGTACTCTCACTGAGGTGAAACTTGGGTGTTTTCAGAGAGAAGAGGGATTCCGTTAAACCCACCCTGCCAAAAGAACTGCCTGGAAAAAAGTCGCTCCTCTCCCTCACTGTGATGGAAACAGTCTGTGGTTGTCTGTTTTCAGAGGAGAAGGAGCTACTGTAACAGGTTCAGGACCCCCCTTCACTCACTGAGGTAAAAATCCTTTTGGATGTTTCAGAGAGAAGAGGGACTCACCGTCCTGCCATATGAACCTCCTGGAAAAATGTTAATTTCTCTCCCTCACTGTGGTGAAACATTCTGTGGCCGGCTTGTTTTTCAAAGGGAGGAATGGAACTGAGCAGGAACATGTGCATGACCCCCCTCTTTTCTCAAGAAAAGAGGGGGGGTCAGAGAAAAGCAAAGGGATTCACTTTCGAAAAAGGGTACAGGTCCCCTCTGAGGATCGGAGAGGAACTGCCTGGAAAAAGTGAAGAGCTCCCTTCCTCACTGAGGGAGGAGCAGAGTTTCCCCATTTAGTTGGAAGGACATCCCCTCTGATACTCCCAAGAGGTGTGTCACCTACCCCGTGTTTGCCGTGTGGTGTGCAACCCTTGTGAGCTGGAGACGGGCGTCTGGAGGTTGAGCGATTGCCGTGCAGAAAAAAAAAAAAAAAAAAAAAGAAGTACGCCTTGCTGCTACAACACGCCTCTTTTGGGCCCTCTATTCTTGGCAAGGACAGGCGGCCTATCCAAAGGCCCGGTCCGGTCAATCGCTGTCTCCCTCGGGAGGCTAGGGCCAACAGTCATGCTGCCGTTTGGTACCCACACCGTCCGTGCCGTACCAGTGCAATCGCTAATTGGCTGCGTATATCCACTCCAGCACCCCTGTTGCTGTTAGAATTGGTTCTAGCACTCAGCTGCCCGTGTTGGACTCCGTGGTGGGTGGGGGCGTGAGTGGATGGAAGCACTGCTGCCAAATATATGAAAATTCAATCACAATTCCACCACAGACAGACTTACTGTGACACCCATGCAAGGCCCAGAACCACGCAGCCACCCTGAAGCCTATTACGGCCTCCGGGTGGCAAAAAGAAAACCCCGAGCACGGATGAACACTGTCACTGCCTGCTGCCCAGATGGCGGACAAGAACGAAAAATCATGTACAAACATTTCTGTCCACCATATTGTCCAACAGATGTACTCTCGTTGCTGGCCCCTCCATGCCGAGCACCCAGACCAGGAGGTCATAGAGCCCCCTCCATACGACCCCCCTGACTGAATCAGGAGCACCACCTGAACCAGCCGAACAGCTGGTGCCTCCACGAGCAAGCCCCAAGCCGAAAGGGCGGACCGAAACGGCCGAGGCCGGAGAACCGACTCTGAGGGCGAGTCTGTACCCCCTAGGCTTTCCGCAATTTAAGGTCCCCGTTTAAACCCGAAGGCTTCGAACAATTCCTACCAAATGGTAAGGGTCTTGGAGAGCCCAGCGCAAAATCCGGCTTCGATCCGGGTTGCGCCGAGATCAGGGCATGATCATCGTGCCCAAGATCAAGCCACCCTTTGTTCACTGCAGAGACAAAGATTCTAAAGATGTGAGAAAGTGAGGCCTCTCGCCACTGAATCCCGAGAGAAGAGATCAAGATGGTGCTACTTGGCTTCTCAGTCTCATAGATGTGGAGTGATAGCAACACACCCACAGGCCCGTGGAGGCTTCCCGATTGTAGAAGGGGAAGACTCAAAACCAAGCAAGTCCTGTGACCATGAAAGGTAGCCCATGCTCCACCTTGATTCTGGGTAACTGGGGTACTAACCACCTGACGCACTTTATGTGCCTGAACCACTTCGGTGTTTCAAGTGCCAGAAGTACGGACAACCACCAGGCTAACTGTAACAGCCAAGCCAAAATGTGGTGTCTGTAGCAAGGCACACAATACCGAGTGTGCATCAAGGCACATAAAGAAGAAAGAGGACACAACAGCCAAGATGTCCTAACTGTGCCAAGAGGGAATCACGCCTGGAGTCTGGCTTGCTCTTCAGTAAGAGGGCGGCCCTCGGGAAACGCAAGAGGTTGCTAAGAAGCGACCAGACTTTGTTCCTGCCCCCCCAGGCACCTACGTCTGGGGGATGAAACAAAAGCGAAAAGGCTCTCGACCTCCTAAAAGGAAGGAAGCTGCCCCCCACCAGGCCGAAACCGAGATCTCCGACAATCAGGAGTTTCCCCCAAGTAAAGCAAGTGCAGATGAACCACAGGAAAGAAAGGTTCCAACACACCACACGGTCATACCCCAGTCAGAAGACATGTTCTTCGACGAGGGGACTGTCGATCCTGGATCACTACTGTTAGTCACAGCAGTGGCAGTATCCTTGTCTAGGTATCACGTCTACGCCGCCGCACATTCGATGGCAAAGAGGCCTGATGACCTGGTGAACGCAATAAATTCCCTGCTCCGCAATAGCCGAATGCACGCGCACTGGAGAAGATCTTGAATCTCTTGCGTCAAGATTCAACTGGCCGGGGGACCCCTGAAATTGTACAACGTGTACAGCAGCTACACTGTAGTAGCTTAGACATCAGCCAGGTATGTGTGCTTCGCAGCACACACCGAGTGATCATAGGGGAGACTTCAATGCAACAACACCCCATCCTGCTCCACTGCAGGGCACCGGATTCACTGGCCGTCACATAGCCCAACGTGCTAGAGACATTCCCCGAGATCGCTCTCCTCACCATCCAGGAGCCCACGCATGTGTAGAGGAGGTGTCCCATACCTCACCTGGCACTGGGGGACGGACTCTTCGTGGAGAGGATTGCTGGCGTTTCCGATGATAAAAGTGAGAACTAAAGAAGAATTGGATAACCTTTGATGGAAGTTATTAATGTTATTACTATTATCCATTATTATTTCATTATTATCATTATTATTATCATTATATTATTATTATTTATATTATTATTGATTATAATTCCTTTGATTATTAGTATTATTGCCAAAAAATTATATTATAACTGTAATAAAAACAATCATATAATAATAAGTATATTATAATAATACCAATTGTTAAATATTGTTATTAATATTTATTATTGTTATTATATCATTATTATTGTTTTTACTGGTAGTATATTGTAAAAATAATTATCATAACAGTAAATCATTACAGTAATACGATATTAATTGAAATATGATGGTAAAAAATAAATAAGATTATAAAAACGTATTATTGTTTTATTATGTTTATTTTCTATGATTATTGTGTTGTTATTAGTATAGAATGTAAAATTATTATATTTATAACTGCAATAATTGCAATTATCATGATAATAATTGCAATAAATGATGATAAGAATTGCAATAATATGATAATAATTGTCAATATGATGATAATACTTGGCAATATTGATGATATTATGATGATTAATGATGATAATGATCTGAATAACGATAATAATGATGATAACATGATAATAATGATGATAAATTACAGGAATTGTGTCATATATAATAAAAAAGTAAAAGAAAAAAAAATCCAAAAGTCGAAGCGGCAAAAATCTAGCGGAAATATAGCCTTTTAGAGTAGACTCCAAAAATGACGTTTTTCCATTCATTTGATGATTCCTGGCAATTAATTAGGCGTACTAATGATAATAATTACCAGAAATTTTTTTAATCTCCTAATAATAAATTAAATAAAAATTTTGAAATTTTATGTTTAAAAAATTTTTTACTATACATTATTTATTATCTTATTATCTTATTATTAATTTTTTATTATTTTTATTAATTTTTTATAACTTTAAATTTTAATCCAAAAAAATATTAAAACCCAATAATAAAATAAAATAAAAATAAGCATAATTAAAATAAATAATTTTTTACAAAATTTTTTTAAATAATTATTTTATAATTCATAATTTAATTTTTTTACATTTTTAAATTGTAAAAATAATTTATTTCATATAATAAAATAAGAAAAAAAATAATAAAAAGATTAAAAAACTTTTTAGTTTTAATTTTTAATAAATTGAGTTTTTTATATGATTTAAAATTATAATCAACTGCATAATTGAAATAATAATGAAAATTCAATACAAAATGATAAATTGCAATTATTAATAATTTAAAAATTATAATATGTGAATAATTATGATTTAATATTTTAATTAAATAATAATGTATAACGAAAATTTAAAAAATAACAGGAAAAGGGAAAAATCTACGAAATATACCTTTGAGGCAGCTAAAAATAGTTTTTTTCCTTTTGATATCTCTTTTTTTATGGAAATTGTAATTTCCCAAATTTTTTAACATTACAATAACGTGTAAAAATTGGAAAATAAAAATTTTGGATAAAATTTATGATTTTATTTATTACTTTACATTATTATTTTTTTTTCATTATTTTATTATTATTTTATTAAATTATTATTATTTATTATATTATTATTATTATTACTTTAATATTAGTATTATTCCAAAAAATATATATAACTGAATAACCCAAATAATAAAAAAAGATAATTAAATTACTTTTTGGGATAATAGTTTTTATTATTTTGTTTTTATTTCTTATTATTGTTTTACTAATAAAATTTTTTGAAAATAAATTATAACTGAAATTACAGAATAACAAATTAAATTAAATTTATATAAATATATTATAAAATTTTATTGTTATTATTATTTTTTATATATTATTTAGGATTATTGAAAAAATATTATAACTGCAATAATTCAATAATTAATTTTAAAATTTGGGAAAAGATATAAAAATTTTTAAATAATGTTTATAAGATATATAATGTGAAATAGACAAATTGTTAACGATATTTTATGATAATATGAAAAGATGAATAATACAAATTGTGCCCATTTAATTAAAAAAAGTAAAAGAAAAAAAATCCCAAATCGAAAAAGCGGGGAAAATCTAGCGAAATAACCCTTTTAGAGTAGATCCAAAATGAGTTTATCCTTATTTGATGCCCCTGGAATTTTTAAAATAATGAAAAATTTCCCAAATTCCCCCAAAACGCAAAATGAGATTGGTGGTTTTGGGGATAATTTTATTTTAATTATTACTTTACATATTATTTCTTTTTCTTTTATTTTTTATTATTATTTTTTTTTTATTTTATTATTTTAATTATTTTATTATTACCCCTTTTTTTAGTTTATCCCTTTTATCTTTTCAAAAATGGGTTTTTTTCCCCTTGTTATTTGTTTTTTTTTTATTTGTTTTTTCTTTTATTTACTTTTTAATAATTTAAAAATAATTTTTTATAACAGTAAATAATTACAGAAAACGATATTATAAAAAAAGAATAAATAAGTTTATAAAACTTTATTATTGTTTTATTTGCTACTTTTATTTTTGTTTTTGTTTTTAGTTAGATGTAAATTTATTTTAACTGCTAATTGCAAAAATAATGAAATTTCAATAATGATATAAAAATTGCAATAAATGATGATAATGATGATGATAATGATGAAAATAGTGATAATGATAATAAGTAAAATCATTTAAAATGCTGATAATAACAAAATTGGCCCAATATAAAAAAAAAAAGGTAAAAGAAAAAAAAAAAATCCCAAAATCGAAAAAAAGCGGCAAAATCTACGAAATAGCCTTTTGAGAGCGATCCAAAATGATTTTTTTTTTCCTTTCTTTGTTTTGTTTTGGGAAAATTTTTGGGTAAAATGAAATAATTACCAGAATTCTATTAATCTGCAATTTGATAAAAGTGAGATCAAGAATTTGGGGTAACTTTGTTTTTTAAAAATTTTTACATTACATTATTTTTTTCTTTTTTATTTTTTATTTTTTTTTTTTTTTTTATTTTTTATATTTTTTTTATTATTTTTTATTATTTTTTTTTTTTTATTATATTTTATTATTTTTTTTAAATTTTTAAATTTACCAAAAAATATTTAACCCGTAATAATAACATAATAAAAAATTTTTATAAATAATAGTTGATAATTTGTTATTATATTATTATTGTTTTTTTTTTTTATCCTTATTTTTAACCCTGATATTTAAAAAATTTATTTAACAGTAATAAACAAATCCGAAAAGAAAATTAAATTAAAAAATGTTTTATAAAAACGTTTTAGGGTTATTTTTTTTGTTTTATATTTTTTTGTTTTGTTTTGTATAATTTAAAATTTATAAAAACTGAATAATTGAAATTTAAATAAAAATAATTGTAAAAATGAATAAAATTCAATAAGTGATAATATGATGATAATGTGATATATGATAAGATGTTTTATCGATTAATGATGATAATCATGAAAAATGGAAATTTTAAAACAGGAATGGTCAATAAAAAAAAAAGGTAAAAGAAAAAAATTTCTAAGTCAAAAAGCGGAAAGTCTACAAAATTAGCCTTTTTAAAAGGTAGACCCCCCGAATACTTTTTTTTCCATTCATTTGATGATTGGCAATTATTGGGGTAATAATGATAATAATTCCCCAGTTTTCTATTAATCTGACAATAATGATGATAAAATAAAATAAAAAAATTTTGGATAACATTTGGAATTATTTTTATTAATTTATTATTATTATCAATTATTTTTTATTTTTTAATTTTTATTATTTCTATTATTATTATTTTTAAAATTTTTCTTTAATTATTTTTTATTGCCAAAAAAATTTAACTGTAATAAACAATAATAATAAAATAATAAAATTTATAATTACTAAATTTTAAAATATTGTTATTAATTTATTTTGTTTTTATTATCATTATTATTATTTTTACTGTAGTAATTGTAAAAAAAATTATTATAATAGTAATAATTACAGTAACGATTTTAAATTAAATAATTTAAAATAATGATTAAAAAACCTTTTTTGTTAATTATTGTTTTACTATTATTATTGTAGTTTTATTAGTATAGAGTAAAATTAATATTTAACTGCAAAAATTGCAATAATAATGATAATAATTGCAATATTGATGATAATAATTGCAAAATGATTAATGATGATGTAATGATGATAATGATGATGATAACGATAAATGATGAAATCGAAAATAATGTGATAATAACAGAATTGTGTCCATAAACTAAAAAATAAAAAAAAAAAAATCCCAAAATCGAAAAACGGCAAAATCTGGGGGGAAAATATGCTTTTAGAGTAACCCCAAAATGACTTTTTTCCATTCATTTGAGATTCTGGCAATTATTAGGGTAATAATGTAATAATTCCAAATTCTATTAATCTGAAAATAATGATGAAAAAAGTGGAATAAAGAATTTGGATAACTTTTGATGTTTTTAAAATATTTTTCATATTTTTATTATTACTTATTATTATTTTTATTTTTATTATTTTATTATTTTTATTATTTTTAAATTTTATTATTATTATCATTATTATTATTTTTATTTTATTTTTTAATATTATATTATTCCCAAAAAATATATTTAAACTGTAATAAAAACAATAATAAAATAAAAATATAATTAAAAAATACAAATTATTATGTATTGTAATTTAAATTTATTTTTTTATTATTATCATTTTTATTATTTTTACGGAAGTATAATAGTAAAATAGTTATTATAAAAAGTAAAAATTACTAATAACGATTTTAATTGAAAAAATGATATAAAAAATGATTATAAAAATTTATTTTTGTTCTTATTATTGTTACTATTATTTTGTAGTTGTTTTTGTAAGATGTAAAAATATATTTATAACTGCAAAAAATTCCCAAAATATGAAAATAATTGCAAAAATGATGTAATAATTGTAAAATTGATAATAGATGAAAATGAGATGATAACATAATAAGGATGATAACATGATAAAAATGATGATAATAACAGGAATTATGCCCAAAATAATAAAAAAAGTAAAAAAAAAAAAAACCAAAAGCGAAAAAGCGGCAAAATCTGCGAAATTGCCTTTTGGGGGTAACTCCAAATAACTTTTTTTTCCCTTCATTTGATGATTCTTGCAAAAATTTAGGGTAATAATATAATTTCCCAAATTCTATTAATCATAAAAAATGATGAAAAAATGGAATAAAAAAATTTTTTTTGAAAAATTTTTGATGTTTATTAAATTACATTTATTTCATTTTTATCATTATTTTTATTATTATTATTATTATTTTTTTATTATTATTATTATATTATTATATTTTATTATTTTACTTTAATTTTTAGTTTATTGGGAAAAAAAATATATCTAACGTAATTAACAAAAAAATAATAATATATAATTATAAAATACTAATTGTTTAATATTTTTTATTTATTATTTTTATTTTTATCATTTTTATTATTTTTACTGGTAGTAAAATTGTAAAAAAAATTTATTATAACAGTAATATTACAGTAATAACGATATTAATTGAAAAAGATATAAAAAATGATTATAAAAACGTTTTTATTGTTTTTATTTTTTTTTATTACTATTTTTTTATTTAGTTGTTTTTAGTATAGATAAAAAATTATATTTTTAAAACTGCAAAAATTGCAATAAAAGATAAATTTGCAAAAAATGATGAAAATAATTGAAATAATGAAAATAACGGATGTATGTGATATATGATATCGATAATAATGATGTAATCATGATAATAATGATGAAAAAAACAGGAATTGTGTCCATATATAATAAAAAAAAGGTAAAAGAAAAAAAAATCCAAAAGTCGAAAAAGCGGAAAAATCTACAAAACATAGTTTTTGAGAGTAGACTAAAAATGCTTTTTTTTCCATTCATTGATGATTCTGGAAATTTATAGGGTAATAAGATAAAAATTTACCAGAATTCTATAATCATAAAATAATGATGAAAAATAGAAAAAAAGAAAATTTTGAAACATTTGATGTTTAAAATTTATTTTTACTTTTATTTTATATTACATACTTCTTTATTATTTATTATTATTTTTTAATTATTTTTATTATTTTTATTTTTATAATTTTAATTTTAGTATTATTCCCAAAAAATTAATTATAACGTAATAAAACAATAAAAATAAAATAATAAAATTATAAAATCAAATTGTTATAATATTGTTATTAATATTATTTTTGTTTTTATTATCATTATTATTTTTTTACGGTAGTATAATTGAAAAAATAATTATTATAACAGTAATAATTACAGAAATAACGTTTTAAATTGAAATAAGAATAAAAAAAATGATTATAAAAACTTATTATTTTTATTATTTTTTTTATTACTATTATATTTAGTTGTTATTTGTATAGATGTAAAATTATATTTATAATGCAAATTGCAAAAATAATGATAATATTGTATAATATGATAAAAATTTCCCAATAATGATGATAATGTGATGATAATATGTAAATGAGGATAACGATAAAAATATGTAATCATGATAAAAATGATGAAAATAACAAATTTTGTCCATATTAATAAAAAGGTAAAAAAAAAAAAAACCCCAAAAGTCGAAAAGGGGGCAAAACTAGCAAAATATAGCCTTTTGAGAGTAGACCCCAAAATGATTTTTTTTCCATTCTTTTTGATTCGCAATTATTGGGGTAATAATGATAAAAATTACCAAATTCTATTATCATCAAAAGATGATAAAAGTGAGAATTAAAGAAATTTGATAACATTTGAGATTAAATATTTTTACAATTATCTTTATTATTATCATTTTTATCATTATATTATTATTTTTATTTTTATTATATTATTTTTATTATTTAAATTTTTAATTTTTCCCCAAAAATATATTATCCCTGTAATAATAAAAATTAAAAATTTACAAAAAGTATATTATAATAATACTAATTGTTTTAATATTGTTTTAATTTTATTGTTATTTTTACTTTATTATTATTTTTAGGGTAGTAAATTTTGAAAAAAATAATTATTAAAAAAAATAATTAAAAGTAAAAACGATTTTTAATTGAGATAATGAAAAAAAAATGATTATAAAATGTTTTATTGTTATTATTATTGTTATTACTATTATTTTGTAGCGTTTTTATATAGATGTAAAATTATATATTATAACGCAATTTTGAAATAATAATGAAATAATTGCAATAAGATATAAAAATTTCAAAAATGATGAAATGATAAAATGATGATTAACGTAAAAATGATGAAAATATGAAAACATGTGATAAAAAAAGGGAAATTGTGCCCATATAAAAAAAAAAAAAAGGTAAAAGAAAAAAAACCCCAAAAAGTCGAAAAAGCGGCAAAATCTAGCAAAATATTTTTAGGTAACCCAAAAATGACTTTTTTTTTCCCATTTATTTGATGTTTCGGAATTATTTAGGAATAATGAAAAATTACAGTTTCTATTAATCATGACAAAAATGGAAAAAAGTGAGAATAAGAAAATTTTTGGAAACATTTGATTTTAATAATTTTTTACTATTATCATTTTATTTTATCTTTTACATTATTTTTTATATTATTTTATTATTATTATTTTTATTATTTTTATTTTAAATTTTTTAATTTTCCCAAAAAAATTTTTTAAACCTTAATAAAAACAATAATAATTATAAAAAAGTATATTATAAAAACTAATTGTTAAAAATATTGTTTTAATATTATTATTGTTTTTATATTATCATTATTATTATTTTTACGGGTATATAATTGAAAAAATAATTATCATAAATAAAATTACAGAAAATAACGATATTAATTGGATAAATATATATAATGAGTATAAAACGTTATTATTGTTTTTATTTTTTTTATACTATATTATTGTAGCTGTTATTAGTATGATGTAAAATTTTATTAAACTCAAAAATTCAATATAATGAAAATAATTGCAAAAATGATGATAAAAATTTGCAAAAATGAGAAATGATGAGATAATGATGATAATGATGATAATGATAGATAAGATAAAAAAAGATGAAAAATCATGATAAAATGTGATAAAAACAGGAATTTTTCCATAATAATAAAAAAGGTAAAAAAAAAAAAACCCAAAAAGCGAAAAAGGGGCAAAATCTAGCGAAATATAGCCTTTTTCAAGTACACCCAAAAAGGACTTTTTTTTCCTTCATTTGATGTTCTGGTAATTATTGGTAATAATGAAAAATTCCCAAAAATTCTTTTAATC
>NW_023644541.1:0-8610 GCF_015228065.2 Penaeus monodon | reverse complement strand
ACAACACACCACCCCCACACAACACACACAACACACACAACCCAACTATATATATATATTTTAAAATATTATATATATATATATATTATATATTTATATTATATTAATGTTGTATTATATTTATTTATTTATTTATTTATATATACATGAAAAATCCGCGCGAGTGCACGCACAAATTGCCCGAGTGCGAGGGTGAGTCTGCATTCACGCACACAAATCGCCAACAAAGCGTGCATGAGCACGAGCGCGGATTTGCATATATTGCTAAGTCAAACCTAAATTGGGTAGTGGGTGGGCCAATCATAGAGATGATGGGTTGAGAACCACCAACACTGACTACCTGAGCAGCTGCTGCCCAGGGGAAAGACCTAGTCACATGATGTTAACATGGCACTAAGTAGTTAGTCAAACACCCGCATCGGTGATGGCACGAATATAAAAGATTACATATTTATGCACACACACACACAACAGCGCGCGGCCCCGTACGCCACGCACGCATGAACGCACGCACGACGCACGCACCAGGGCACGCACACACGGACACCCCACAACGCACACCACACACACACACACACACGCATACACACACACACACACACACACACACACCCCACACACACAACCACACAAAACACACCCCACACACACACACACACACCCCACACACAACAACACACACACACAGAAGGCATCAAATTGAAAAGGTAAGAATAGAAAAAAATCATATAATTCAATGTACGAGATATAATATGATTTAATCAGATCAGGGTTTTTTTTTCCCCATCATTTATGAAAGTTTTAATTAATATTGTATGTAGGCCTTTTGATCTGTATAAATATATCAGTAATTAATTTTGCTTCGGGACGTAAATATTTGGCTATTCCTTCCTACGAGCGTTTTTTTTTTCCTCTAAATGTCTGTGTTTCTCTCTATAGTAAGTATGGTACAAGAAACACAGTAAGTATGCGCATGTGTGTGTGTGTGTGTTGTGTGTGGTGTGTGTGTGTTTTGTGTGTGTGTGTGTGTGTGTACGCGTGCGTGTGGTGTGTTTGCTTGTTTGTAAACCTCAGTAAACACATACAAATTAACATTTAAATGGACAATATAGAGTAAAAAACAAAAATAATAACAAATATAAAACAAACAAATTCAAAAAAAACACGTCAAAATTCTCAAAAACTAAAAAAATATAATAAAACAAACATTGCAACAAGTTTTCTTATACATGTAATAATCTGCCACGACAAAAAAAAAAAAAAAAAAAAAAAAAAATCGTTCGTTTCCTCCCCTCGTTCCCGTCACCTCCTCTCCCTCTCTTCCTCCATTCTTTGCTTGTTCTCTTGCTCCTCCCTCTAAGCCCATTCGAACACTGCGAGTTAGGGAATCCTTTTTAAAGGCAGAGGAAACACGCGTTTGGTTACACTTACCGTGGAAACTGGCAGTAAGGTGTCATAGAGGCGGGTTTTACCCTCCCCCCCCTCCCGTGGCTTAGGCGAAATACCCTTTTTCTTTTTTTTTTTTAAATCGGACTAAAAACCTCTACACCCTCTTTTGCCCAAGTGCAAGTGCAAGATGGAGAGCCTTTTTTTTACAGCAGTATGCATTGCAAACCACACACACACCACACACACACCCACACACACCGCCCCACACACACCACAAAACACACACGCACACAACACAACACACAAACACCACACAACACACACACAACAAAACAACACCACACCACACCCCAAGGAAAAAAAAAGGGGTTTAGAAAAAAAAGGGTTTGGGGGAGTTTAGAGGAAAATCCGGGAGGGGGTGAAAAGGACGGGGGGAACCGCATTGGACGAGACGAGGGACATTTTGCGACCTTTGGGGCCGAGAAAAAGGTTTTGCAACTTCAATTTTGCTTTGCGATTTATATGCTTTGTAAAACCCTTTTTTAAATTTACGCTAATAAAATTTTAGGGTATATCTGGTTTGGGTGTGTGTATTATATTATTTATTTTGAATATGTAAAAAATATACACCCATAACACAAACACAACAAAACCAAAAATTATATAAATAAATATATATATATAATGTTAAATATTATAAATTTTAAAAAAATTTTTAAATATATAATTTGTTTTTGTGTATGTTATTTGTTTTGTTTTGTGTTTTTTGATTAATAATAATCATTAAAATAAGTTTTTTATACATGGGTTTTTTTATATATTTTAATATATATACTAATACATATATATAATATATATAATATATTATTTTAATATATATATATAGTTTTTTTTTTTTTTTTTTGGGGTGTTTTGTGGTTTGGGGTGTGTTGTTGTGTGGTGTGGGGTGTGTGTGTTGTGCGGGGTTGTGTGTTTTGTGTGTGGGGGTGTGTGTGTGTTTTTGGGTTTGTTTTGGTGTGTGTTGTTTGGTGTTGGTTTTTTTTTTTTTTTTTTTTGGTTTTTTTTTTTTTTGTTATATTATAATTTTATATATATTATATTAAAATAAACTATATTTTTTTTCCATTATATAAAAAATTTATTAATATATAATATATTATTATATAATATATAATATATAAATAATAATAGTTTAAACAAAAAAAAAAAATATATTATATATAAATATAAAAAATTAAAAATTTTATATATTTTATATATTATGTTTTGTATAATATATTATAAAAAATAATATTATATTATTATATTATATATATTTTAAATAAATATTTTTATATAAAGGCAGGTTGCACACACACACAACAAAAACCCCACACAACCACACACAAAACACACACACACCCCAACCCAAAACATACAGACATATATATATTTATATATATATATTTTAATATATTATATTTTAAAATTATTTGTGTGTGTTGTGTGTGGGTGTGGGGGTGTGTTTTGTATATATTTGTATTTATCCCTTTATATATAATTTTCTTTTTAAAATTATATATAAAATATATATATTTATATATATATATATTTTTTTTATATATAAAATTATCCATAGATAGAAAAATATTGTATATATGAATATATAAATATTCATATGTACACTCTTTTGTATGAAAAACCCCAAATACCCAAACTAGATTGATTTTAAAAAAGAGAATACAGTTTTGAAACTACCCGGATCCCATCTTCAGGTCTGAAGAGGGGAAAAGGAGAGGAGGGGGGTTATAAAAGAGAGGGCGGAGGATCGGGGAGACTATGAGCAAGGGGGAGAAGGGGGGAAGGTTTGGGGAAACGAGGGGACCCGGTCGGAGAAAAGCTGCTGTTCAAAAAGAAATTGGGCAGAAGCTTGATTTTGGGGGGATTCCCCTAATCGCGGGCAGTGGACATCACGAAATGGAAGGGCAAAATTTGCGCCCTGCCCAAACCATCTGATGGGCCCTGTGTCCCCCCTGATGGTAAAAGAAAAACGTTTTTGTTGGGGGAAACAAAGAAAACAACCCAAAAATCCCCGGGGCCCAAAAAAATGTTCACAGGGGGCCAAGGGGTTGACTTTGGGGGGGGGCCCTTTCCGCCGCAGTTGGGGGGGTGAAAAGGGCGACGGAGAGAGAAATCTTCTCAATGTAGGGTAGGTTGAGGACGGGCAATGAGAGTCTTTAGGAGCGACCCTCGAAAAATGTCGGAGTAGCCCATTTTTGGGGAACCCAACAACGAAGGGCGGTTCCCACTCTCTCAAACCAGGGACGGGGGGGCACAGATGCTGAAGGGGGGGAGAAAAAGCGAGGTGGCAACAAGGGGCCAAATATACTTTTAAGCCCTTTGGGGGGAAAAACCTCTCTTTACCTGTAGTGGTTTGGGAAAGAAAAAGTGGGATGTAAAACAAACCCCTGGGGGCGTGGGTTTCCCGTAAAAGAAAAAGGAAAGTGGTCAAAGAGCGAGAACAAGGGTGTCCCAAAAAAGGAAAACTTTTTTTAAAAATATATATGTACACACACACCCCCACACACACACCCAACACACACACAACACAAAACACAACCCCAAAACCAACCCCCCACACACACATATTATATATATATTTTAAAATAATTTTATATATATATATATATAATATATAGTATTTTATATTAAAAAAAACACACACACCCACCCCACACACATTTATAAACTATTTAACCCTTTTAATTTCCTTATAAATTTAAAATTTTATTTATAATTATATAATATATATTATATTTTTTTTTTTGGGGGTTTGTGTGGTGTGTGTGTTTTGTTTTGTGTGTGTGTGGGTGTTTTATGTGTTGTTGGGGATACATATGTTAAAAGAATAAAATAATACCATAACTGCACACTTTCAAAAAACCAAAACACCCCCAACAAAACACACCAAAAACTATATATATATAAAATATATAATATATATTATAATATATATATATATATTTAAATATATATAATATATATATATAATTATTTTAAAATTTTTATAATTAATATATTTTATATAATTATATTTTATTTTAATATAAAATTTTAAAATATTTTCATATATATATATATAAATTTTTATATATATATATATATATATATATATAAAATTTGTTTTAATATAAAATATTTTTTAATATATATATATTTAATTAATAGGAAATTTTAAATATATATATTAAATTTTAAAAAATAATATATAAATTTTTATACTTTTTGTATTTTGTTTGTGTGGCAATCTTTACTAAAAAATATAAATTTTAAAAAGTAATATATAATATATGTCCTTTATGGTTTTGTGTTTTGTGTGTGGGGTGTGTGTGTGTGTGTGTGTGTGTGTGTGTGGGGGTGTGTGGGGGTGTGTTTGTGTGTTTTTTTGGTTTTGGGGTTTCCCTTTGGGGTTGGGAAGGGTTTAGGTTCCCTTAAAAAATATTAAGAATAATTTGTCCAAAAATAAAATTAAGGGGGTTTTTTTTCATTAAAACGAAATGTTTTGTTGTGTTTTGTTTTTTTTTTTTTTTGTTTTTTGTTGTTGTGGTAATGTTAAGGTTTTTTTAATGGGTTTTGTTGGGGCTGAAGGGTATTTTTGTTTAAAAAATTGGTCACAGCATGGGTTTTTCGGGCAAACCTTTTTTTAATTGAATGGGCCCCAACCTTTTAAAAAATTTTGCTTTTTTTTAAAAAATTTTATAAAGGTTTAATTTTTTCGTAAGGTATTTTAATTTTCCCACAAAAGCTTTTTGGGGAACAAGGAAAAGGGTTTAGGGCAAAAATAAAATAAACAAATGGTTTTAAAGGAAGATATTTTTTCCCTCCTTTTACGTTTAAAAAAATAAAAAAACCAAAAATTTCAAAAGAAGCCTTTAAAACAAGTAGCATGGGACTTTGGGATGTCCCATAAAAAAAAAAAAACGCTCTGCCGTATTTTTCTTTTATAAATCCGTTGGGCCTCACAGAAAAGCAGGACTTAATCTGACTTTTCCCCTGAAAAAACTTTTTACAAGGGGGAAAACGATGACTTACCGGGCCCCAAGTAGTTTTAAAACTATAAGCAATTCTAATATAATTAGGGGGCTGAGTTTCCTTTTAACCTTTCAAAACTTCGATTTTTTTTTTACTTTCGCACCCCCCCTAAAATTCCTTGCCGGGATTTCTTTTTTGTCTAAAATCAAATTTTACAAACAGAGTCAGTTTAAATTTTGTCCCCTGCGGGAAATTTTTAGATAAATTCCTTTTAAAAACCACTTTTCGGAGTAAAATTTCACGGGCATGCCAAAAAAACTCTGATAAAAAATTAATTTAAAATGGGAAATATACCGGGCCAAAAAATTGTTTTGTTTTCATTTTTCACTAAATTATGATTTTTATAATAATGATAAAAGAAATATGTTATTATCACTCCTTTATATCCTTATAATTTTAAAAAAATCTTATCATTTTTAATTTTTTAATATCATTTCAAATCATATCAATCTCATAATCATCACATCATCACATTCATCATCATCAATCAATCATCACATCATCATTCATCATCTTTAAATCATTTTTATTGTTGTTGTTGTTTCATTACTTTTTTTTTTGGGATTATTAATATTTTTATTATATTATATTTTTTATTCTTTTATTATTATTATTATTTATTATTATTTATTAAAATTTTTATTATTATTATTATAAAATTAAATCACTATCATACGATATATATAAATATATATAATATTAAAATATATATTTTTTAAAAATATATTATTAATAATATATTAAAAATTAATATTAAAAATAATATATTTATATATTTATAATTATAATTATATATTATATATATAATATATAAAATTTTAAAATTTTAATTATATATATATATTATATATATTGTGTGTGTTGTGTGTGGGGTGTGTGGTTGTGTGTGTGTGTGGTGGGGGTTGTGTGTGTGTGTGTTTGTGTGTGGGGTTTGTGAGGTGTGTGTGGTGTGTGTGGGGGTTGGTGGGTGTGTGTGTGAATGTTTGCGAAATTATAATTTAAAATCACATTTTTTTAAAAAAATTATTTCCCCTCCCTTAATAAACTAATAATACCTTCTATGTCCCAATCCTCCCCCAATACATATTTCAATGTTAATGGGGATGACAAAGGACAAACGTCTTTGGTCTGTGAACCTTACACATCTTTCCTACTACATGAACGGAAAACGCGAGGCCCCCTTTAAGTGACTCTTTGCATAACCAACCACCCACCTCTCTCTCGATCAGCTGGTGCTTGACAGTTCACGGACGAAGGACACGGTCTCGTCACGTACACACATACAAAAAGGGGGCCTTTTTTTTTTTTTTTTTTCTTTCGTTTTTTTTTTTTTTTTTTTTTTTTTTTTTTTTTTTTTTTTTTTTTTTTTTTTTTTTTTAGGGGGAGGTGGTGTTGGGGGGATTTGGGGGGAAATCGTGAAATGTTTCATTTTTTTAAAAATAATTTATTTATTATTAATATTTTAATATATAATAATTATATTATTTTAAAAATATATATTAATTTTATATTAATATATATAATAATATATTATATTTTTATAACCCAAAAAAAAAAAGAACCTACCGTTAAAAAAAAAAATGTATGTATGTATATATCTTGTTCATTTTCGTTGGCCTTTTCCTTATTTTCTTTTGTATTTCTTTTCTTTTTCTGTCTTTTCCCAAATGTTTTCCTTTCCTCCTATATTTGCAAGCCCCCCCCCCCCACACTTAAGGCCTGACGTCACCAAGTATCGCGGGGCTACGGACTGGTTCTACGCACACACACACACACACACACACACACACACACACACCACACACACACACACACACACACACACACACACACACACACACACACACACATTTTTCAGATACTCTTGAAAGAAGCTGTAAATAATTCTGGAGAAATTGCTTGTTATTTTCTCATTCCATGTTATTTCCAATTAATCATCTGCATACATGTGGTTACACAGTTTTGGGAGAAACTCTATAGGGGTCGCACATGTACCTTTGCCCCGCTTTGTTCACTGTATTTATCATTGCATAAAAAAGGGATAAAAGCACACACACGAAACCCTTTGACTAACATTCGCCTTCCTGTTGTGGTTATGAATATGCAGCTGGCATCTTTTTCTCCTGTTGGGTACACCTCGTATTGTCATATCAGAAAGAAGCTGATCAGGACCATTACAGTACCTGCACACCCCGCTAATGATATTCTTGAAGGGAAAGCACCATTATCCGTCATTTTTTTTTTTCTTCTTGTTTTTTTCAGTACTGCTTCATGGAAATTTCCATTAGGGAATATATGAAATATTAGGAAATATGTGTATAATGGCCATCGTTAAATCCCTTTACGCATACAGCTCCTACACATAAAAGTGTCGACAATTCCCCATGCCTTGTTATCGAAGTGGAAAACTTGGTTTCCTTCTTTCGGCATCTATGTTATGTTGACATGAGAGACCATCATGCTTGTCTCTGTGGCATTCACCTTCCGGTTCTTGGTTTTGAAAAACACCCTTGACAAAGCAGGCTCGCTTCGTATGGCCTCCAACATAGTCTACTAAATATACTCATCTCCAGGGGTTTTGCCTTCTGTCTTTTCGTTTAGATCATAATGTGTTTCCACATATAACACATATGTAAATATATATACATATATATATATAATATATAATAATACTATATATAATAATATATATATATAATAACTATAAATACATATATATATATAATATATATTATATATATATTAATATATATATATATATATATATATATATATATATATATATATATATATATACCTATATACATATGCATACATATATATGTATATATGTATATCTATCTACACACAATAGCATCGACCACAAACACACACGAATGTATATGTGAATATATATATGATGAATATACAGAGATATATATATATATATATATTATATAATATATACATATATATACAACACGAGTGTATATTTATATGTATATATACAAATAATATTTATATATGATATACTATATAATATATATATTATATATATATATATATACATATAATAATACACATTATATTTATATTTATATATACATATATATATATATATATTATAATTATAATATATATATATTTAAATTTTTATATATATATATATTT
>NW_023644540.1:2500-8610 GCF_015228065.2 Penaeus monodon | reverse complement strand
GGGGGAAAAATTTTTGGGCGGGGGAAGGGGAACCCCGGGGGGGAAAACCCCTAAAAAAAAGGGGTTTGGGGGGGAATTCCTGCGGGGGAAGGAAAATTTGGGGGGGTCATAAAATTGGGGGGTCCAAGGCACCTGATGTTGCGGGTTTTAAGGCGCTCCGTCGTGACCCATCGATCCACCTCGAGCGTAGCTTAAAACCCCCTGGAGGGCGTGATGGCCCCTAAAGGATCTTGTAAGGGGCGGGAAAAGTGGCTGGGGGGGGGGAAAAAAGAAACGGGGGGGTCTGCTGGGAGCGAATGCCAGGCTACCCGGCGGGGGCCCTCTGCGAGTGTCGCCGAGCCATGGGGGGGAAAAAAAATTTTCCGGGCCCAAAATGAGGGGTGACCATATCCCATCTCAGCGGCAAATGGGCGAGACCCTCCTTAGGCTTGCCTGAGCCCAAAAGCGCCAATGGGAGCTGAAAAAATCCATGTGGCTGTGGTGTAACGGGCGGTGAGGGCTATTTTGAGGGATCAATGCCACTCTAAAAAACCATTAGCCGGGATGAAATGCTTTTTGTGAAGTGGAGAGGACACAAGGACTGCGCAAGAGCCTCCACAGCCTGAGGTAAAGTCGTTTCCCTATGGGCCCTTTTATGTTTCCAAGAGACCAAAACGGGGGATGCAGGACCCAGGAGTATACTGGGGCAGGATTGGGGTTGCATCCCAGGGGTGTTAATTTTCAGGCCGGGGGTAGACAGTCGATATGTAAAGATATAGCTTTTTCCTTCTGAAGGTGAGAGAGGTCCGAAACATCCACAGGGTTTAAGCCAAACTGGTGGGCTGGGGAGGCGGGGAGGTGGGTTGGTATAGAGATGACCTTGCTATGCTGGGACTGCCCGTAGCTCCCTTTAACCCGTTCGGGGTTTTCCCCCAGGAGTGCCACACAAACTTTTCTGCAACAAACTTGGTGGTGCGTATGGATGGGGGAGCTAAACCATGGATGGGGTCGAAAGTCCCTCGGAAGTGGTAGGTACGAAAGGGGGGGAGCTGGTGCTGACGTTTTAGAAATAGGGTATCTTCGATGGTGACTTTTCCCCGTGAGACTAGGCCATGGGCTCCGGGTCTTGCGTTGTTCTGCCCCTAAGGGCCTTGTAGTCACCCTGAAAATAAATGGGATGATGATGCGTGAGAGAGAAACGGGGACTGGATTCTGGGAAGCCCGAGATGTGTCCATAGGGCACCCCGTCTCAGAGATAGGTGGCAGCTGTCATTGCTGCCACTCTGACCAAGTATCCCCTGATTTGGGAAAAGGGCTTTGACCAGGGGCTTGTGGTCTGTAAAAATGATGTAGGACGTACCTTTGAGTATGTGGCGAAATTGTCACATGGCCAGATGTACTTCCAGGAGCTCTCTGTGGTATGTACTGTACATCCACTCAGGTGACTGGACCCTTTCACTAAGGAAGCCAGAGGCTGTTGTCTGCCATGAACTTCTTGCTCTAGGACGGCTCCTCGGCAACTTTGCTGGGTCCGGGGTGAGGCAAAGTTTGGATGTTGGGGGCAGGCAGTGCTAAGATAGTACCCCTGGCGAGAGCTGAGAAAGTTCTCTCTTGCTCTTGGGACCACACAAGTGATCTCTTGCTTCCGGCGACGGCCTCCTGGAGAGGGGCGAGAATGCTGGCAGTCCCAGGTATAAATCGGTGATAGTAGTTTATCATCCCTAGCAACTGCTGGACTCCCTTGATGGACGTTGGGGAAGGTAATTGGAGTACAGCATCGACCTTGTTGGCCTGTGGCCGGATGCCCTGGCTCTCGATCTTATACCCCAGGAAATCAATGCTGCTGGCGCCGAAATACTTTTTCTCCGGCCCTGACTACCAGGCCATTCTCCTCCAGACTGTGCAGACAAGCTGCTGGTGTTCTTGGTGGTCCCATGAGAAAATGAGGATGTCATCGACATAGAAGATGCAGAATGGGAGCTCTCCGAAAATCTGGTCCATCATCCTCTGGAAAGTGGTGCCACTGTTCCTGAGCCCAAAAGGGGAAAAGTAGTGAAAAACATAGCTTCCAAATGGGGTAATGTTTAGCTGTCTTGGGGAGTCATCTGAATGTACAGGCACCTGGAAGTACACATTTAAGGAGATTCAGTACCGAAAATTTGCTGGCTGTCAAGTTGGTGATGTTTGGTATGGGGTATTAAAGCCCGCCTTGGTGATGAAGTTGAGTCACCAGTAATAGCCGTGTGGGCGCCATGAGTTTGTCTGACTTCCAGATAAATTTTGGAGAGGGATGCCCATGGAACTGGCGGCCTTGGAGAGATGCCCCATGTGCTCCATTTCTGCGAAAGCAAGTTTGGCGACGTGGAGCATCTCTGGCCTCAGCTGACGGAAATGAGAATGGACTGGGGGTCCTGTTGTCTTTTGACTGGTGGTACACTCCATCTTTTGCTGCTACCCCCGGGGGGTTTTGGCGGAGCTCTGGCTTGAAGACCGAAGGGAAATCCCCTGAGCATGTCCTTGTAGGCATCTTTGGTGAGGTGGCCATGTTTGCTATCAGGAGGACCTTGAATAGAGCCCTGCGTTGACTGGGAATAAAGTGAAAGTCTCCATTTTGGGTGAGCCAGCTTCTTGTCATATCAACTAGCAGGTTGTGGTTAAAAGTGGCTGGGTCCATCAGGGGTAAGGAATCTCCAGGGTAAGTGTATTTTCGAGGCATATGGCGATGTCTCTGGAACCTTTAAAGGAGTTGATTGGAATTCCTTGGTGGTGACAAGCCCCTGCGGGTCGTTTTTGGGCAGCTCATCTGTCGGACTGTGTAGCTGGAAAAATGGAGAGGAGGTTTCCGGTATCGATGAAAAAATACTTTCCGGTTCTCTCATCTTGGATGTGTGGGGGTGGTCAACTGTGTTGATCGGGGTTTGGGGCCCGGGTTTTTGCTGAGCAGCCACCTTCCACTTTTTTGGATGCCCTCATGGCCTCCACCTACAGCCGTTGATACAATTGTTACGCCGGCCGCCTCGTCTCTCTGCCACCAACAAAAGGGCAGGTAGGCAGACGGCTTTGCTATTCACAGGATCGTGAACACTGAACAGCTCCAAGAGGCACCGAGCACCACAGCGTCCCAGAACACCAGGAGGGAAAACGCCAAGTGGCGAGGCAGGGCACGAAATAAAACACACGATGACAGTCTTTCCTTTATTTACACAAGTTATTTTACCCGTACACTTTTCTATAGGCACAATACAGGGGGAAAAACCAGCATGTCACACTGCACGATACAGCTATATAACAGGGCAACCACAAAGTTTATATCCAGGTCACAAGGCACACACGGGGTTTCTTCACAGGAGCAGCACCCAACCGGGTCTCCCTGGCTTGTTCCTCCGCTCCTCCGCTCACAGCCAGTTGCGACATGTTTGCCCAGGATCCTTTTCATGTTAACACGTGTTTCGCACAGAGACAAAGACCCACTGGCATAGCACAATTATAGGCTGTGCTCCCTACCGCTTGTGGTAAGAGCAAAAGCCATTTTCAGGTAGGAATGGGTGAAAGTCTCCAGATGGTGTGGACCCTTGGGCAGTTTGCTGCGTTGATGTCGGTACTAGTCGGCAGGAGCAGTTGGTTGACAGGCTTGCCAATGTGCTTCCATCAGTGTGTTGGGTGTGGAGGAGAAAATAAGTGGCTGTCTCGTTTGAGTCATGGAACTTCTCCCTCATGTTGCCAGGAAGGAACAGAGCCAATTCTCTTTTTTAAGATCCACCCTTTTTGGAAACTTACCTTGTGTATCTTTGGTGGGGAGGCGGCATGGCTGTGATTTTTTTGCCAGACTTGTTTTGGGGTATGATCTCCAAGTGGTGTGTTTTGGGGGGGCTGAGGATTTGTCATGCTCTCTCAGGGGGAGAAAGTAAAACTTCTGCAACAGTTTTCCCGCTGGCTGGCTGTCTAACCAAGGGACTAACCCGGGGGAAAAATTCCTCCTAAAAGAACGGCTACAACATTGGGCTGCATTGGTTGTCGCCTTAACTATATTCTTAGCCCGAACTGGGTTTCGTTCGCCGAAACCATGTGAGGGCTTCATATGGCGAAAAGGGCGGGAGGCTGATGGAGGCGAAAAGGTTAGCTGCGTCGGTGTCATATCGTTTTAGGGTCACCAATGTTGGAGAGGCCTAGGTTGGGTTAATAAGGTGCCTAGGCCTTGAGTGGGAAAGGGGAGTCAAACTCAGAGGGGCAGTGTAGTCTATTTAATTTTTACTCCCTTTCGTTCGTTTGAGATTTTCGAAGTTTTGGGCTTCGCCAGGGATTTCATACATATGGCGAACATGCGGTATAAATACAATACCACATTGCCGCGAATCAGCGCTGACCCACTGACCAGAATCCCCCCGCCGGGCGGAGGGAAAATTATGCCGACCGAGGCTGCGCTGGTGCTGAGTGAGTGATTGTGGCTTCCGCCACAGTGTCTTGGTTGGCGATAACCCATCGTAAGTGATAAATTTCTAATGTGAATTTTTTCCAGGGAAGTAATGCCTTTCAATTTAACTAAACTCAGTAAAGCAGATTTTCAGCTTTTTAACCAAACTTGCTTGTATAAATACTGTAAATAATTTCATTTCCAATATAGTGTCACCATATATTATAAAAAAAAAAAAAAAAAAAAAATTTAATTTTTGAATGCGGGGGTGTTATCACGTCAATAATTGTCCATCAGCATTGGCACCTATTGTTCTGGGATGACCTTTGCTGCCATCTGCACGATTTTTTCTGCTTGTTATTAACAGCATGTAGCACATGTATACAGTCATTAGATAAATTCGACTACTTTTACGTAGTAATTTTTATGTAAAGGACAAAGAAAAGCCTACCAAACTTTATTTTGAAACCGGATTGCTCTGTTTGTCGTAGTGCCATGACGCTGCCAAGGCGAAAAAAAGGAAACAGAAAAAAGGGACATGGTGAAAGGAGTGCTTTGTTCAAAGGAAGAAAATGGTGTTGAGTTTCCCATGGTAAAACTTATCATACCTAATTACCACCATACATGAACTTTAAAGTACAATCTGATCGCGCTTAATAATAAACATGATACTAAGCCTTGTTGTTTGGGTTTTACGTGAGTGGACGGGGCGGAAAATAAAAGTAACGCCCCAAAGAAGTCTTGGAGTTATTACATAAAAACTTGTTTTTTCACCAAAAGGAAAGAGCTGAAGCCCATGGGGTTGAGGCGGAAAACCCTAACCGGCAACTCAGGATATCAACACCACTTGTCCGATTCCTTTCACGCGCATTTACGTGTACCTAACTCTAGGGCTAGAAGTACATGATTCAAATCTTCCACACTTTAATTAGTTGCACGTAAAAAAAAGGTTTTCACATTTCAGGGAATTAGTTGTTGACCCCGTTGCTATGCAGACGAAGTAAAAATCGATACATGCGGCAGAGAAAAAAACGCTCGGGCCTGAGACTAGGAGACCAGTTGCTCAGCTGAGTGAGTCCCCTGCAGAACATTGCAAATTGCTGGCGTTTTTGGTGCCTATTTGATGAAATATGGAAGTGACAGCTGGTATTTACACGTACTGCCTAATGGGAAGTTGTCTGTTATTAATTACAGATCGGTAAGAGTATGCAGTACCATACACTTGACATAATTTAGGAGCACATTCTCAGGACAATTTGCTTGACCAGATATACGAGATTTTCATGTTAAACTGATTGTTAAGATGCCATTTTAGTGTCCATGTCCTAGTTACACCGTAAAACATTATGGGAACGTCTTTCGTTTTATAGAACATTTCTGTAAGACAATTGATCTTCTCATGAAGAACTTCCAGTAAACCAAACGTTTTGAACAGAATGTTAATTATACACGGTTTCAGGGGCTCCGAGGCCGTAGTGTTTTCAGAGAGAGGAACATTTAGCCGAATTCGGTGATGCACAGAAGAAGAAAGAGTGAAAGAGATAGATGATGAGATCGAAACCCCTGCTTTGAAAACTAGTAGCTAAGTAGACATGGCCACATACTGCCCCGAAGACGTATCTTCTAGAGAACTTTCTTTTCCTATATGCTTTGAAGACTATGACATCCATGACAATGCCAGGGCTCCAAAGCTGCTCTTGTGTCTCCACACCTTCTGCTT
>NW_023644539.1:0-8611 GCF_015228065.2 Penaeus monodon | reverse complement strand
GTTAACATGTAGGCCCCCCGCTACGGAGATGTTCGAATTGAGTCACGTGGTAAAACATGGGCCCACTGGTCTTCTGTCTAATAGCTTACCAAAATCGTGATTATATGCATGATATTCGCAGGCAAAAGAGATATACCATCGATCTTCACGCCTTCAACTACGACAGCAAAAAACCCCAAATTTAATGAAAAGGTTTCAGTGCTTTTTGTTCTGCGTGGAGGTGTGTGAGCAAGTGAGTGGAAATGAGAGTGAGCTCACACAGAAAATGGATCACAAACATGAAAATTAACGTTGATATTAACAATAAAGGAAAAATTTAAAACAAGGGTTTTGGTACAAAATTATTTCAACTACTACATTGTATTCAAATTTAATGATATGCTACAGAATGTACGCTTTAATGAAAAAATTTGCAATTTTTCTGGCATGCAAATATTCTAAAAATCAGAAATGTACAACTCAATCCTTGATTCTAGCTAATCTACTTCGATTCGCATATAAATTCTGATATACTGAGGTAGATATGTCTAGCTATCATGTCAGACTATGTAAGACTTCATCAGTGGGGTGTAGCAGCACGCCCCCACCACCTGAAGTTCAGCATAGTTTCCCAGGTTGGATCACATCAGGTCTGCAGCCATGTCCGCGGTCATGGGACAACAGCCTCCCCCCGCTCCCTGCTTGCATGCACAATGCTCGTGTACTCAAGCCGCAGAACCCGGGAAACCCAAAGATCCACCACTCTGGTCCTGCCACTGGAACCCCCTCATAGAGATGCAGGACTGGAGCTGTGGGGTGATACAGCCTTTGGGTGGCTGTCTGACTGAAGAGGAAGTAGAAAGGGTTCCAAACAATGATGCCTAGCTTGTGGGTGGAAGGGCATCCCCCTGGTCTCTTCTCAGGGGCTCACACCTACCCGCATGTTTACCTTGTGTGGCATCCCTGTGCACTGTGGAGATGGAAGTCCTGGAGGTTGAGCGATGCTGTGCATGAGTATGCCTAGTGGCTAGTAACATTTCTTCAGTCCATATTCCAGCAAGACAGGTGGTCGATCTTGGCCTGCTCAGATCAATCGGCTGGTTTCCTTCCGGCGGCTAGAGTCAGCAGTCAAAGTCGCTGTTGACACTCACACTGGTCCTGTGAGTGGCTGTACAACTGCCATTTGGGTGTGTATATCCTCTCATCACCCCTGTGGTTGTTAGACATTAGTTCTAATATACAGCTTCCCTTTGTTAGACTCGAAGAAAGAGAATAAAAAATATAAATGTTTCCACGACCGTAGCCTAGAATTTAAGCCGAAAGGGCGGTCTGAAACGACCAGGCCAGAGACAGACTCTGAGGGAGAGTCTGGACCCCCTAGGGGTTTCCCACAGTTTTAAAGGTTCCCTCTAAACCGAAGGCTTTTGACCAATGCCTACAACTGGACAGAGCATTGGAGATGCAGCGAAAAATCCGGTTTGTCAATCCAGGTTGCCAGAGACCAGGGCATTTTTTATTATACCCCAAAGACCAAGCTACCCCGAATTTCCTGCAGGAAAAACCCAAAGGGGCTAAATGAAAGGAAGGAAAGTGTCCCCTCGCCACTACTTGCTACTTGGATTTCACTATCATATGATGTGGGGGTGATCACATCATACCCGCAGGTCATGAACGCTTCCCGAATGTCGAAAGGGTAGACCCAACCCAGCAAGTCTGGTGACCCTGGAAGAAGCCCCAATTACTACCCTCGAAACTGGGTAACTGGGACTCCTTCAGTCTAAGAACATATGTGCCTGAGATACGGCCACCACCAGGCTAGCTGCAAGGCTAAGCCTAAATGTGGTATCTGTAGCAAGGCTCACAACACCGAGGTGTGCCTTAAGGCCCACAAGGAAGGCCAAAGGACACAAGAGCCAAATGTCCCAACAGTGCCAGGGGCCATCACACCTGGAGCCTGGCTTGCACTGCCAGGAAAGGGGGCGGCCCCTCAGGCGACAAGAGGTTGCTAAAAAGTGACCAGCTTTGTTCCTCCTCGCCCAGGCACCTATGTCTGGGGACGAACAAAAGGGAAAAGACTTCCTGACCTCCTAAAAAAAAGGAAGCTCCTCCACAGCCATTTTTCCCACCATTTCTAAAATGCAGAAAAAGAACCACGGGAATAAAGGTCAGAGAACACTGCAAGGCCTCCCCAAGAAGCAATAATCTTTTGACGAAGAAGTCAGGGGCAGTAGCAACAGCTTTGGGGAGGGCCTATGGGGCGGAGAAGGCAGTCACAAACGCCATGATACAATGACCCAGACTGTTGTTTTCCTGAAAGGAGGAAGCTGAACAGAGCCAAAGCAACCCCACCCTCACCCAGGGCGAGAATCACCCCCCCAACCCCCAAACCCTGGCCATACCCTCAAGGCAGAGCAAGAACAGAATGGATTTGTGCAGCCAGTGCCAGAACAAGCTGACCTTACTCAGGTAAAGTTCAGAAAAGAGAAGTGAGCTAAGCCAAACTCACAAAAATTCAGAGTTCCCAAGGCTCTTCACCTCCCAGTGGACCCAAGGTTAGCCTGACAAAAATAGATAAGCCCCCTCAACCAGCGAGGACTTCACAATGGAGTTGTAAAACTTCAACACAACTGACTCTGAAACTGAATATAAAGTCTCTCTGATGTAACTATCACCAAGTAACTTCATGACACACAATCTAAGCATCCTACAGTGGAACATCTATGGCTTCAATACAAGAAAGCCATTTTCCATGCAATTGTGCGATCAAGGAACATGAATTGTCATGCTCCAGGAAAACATTAATAGAGGGGACTGTTTGCTTCTCAGGATATCATGTCTTCATGCTCCCAAAGTATAGCTGGCAAAAGAGTTTTGATCACCCTGGTCACAGCAACAGTCCTTGCTCAGAAAACAGCTGATGCCCGCACTGTGGAGAGGATTTTTGAATCTCTTGCCGTTGAGATTCACCTGGCGGGGGGCCCCCCTCAAACTGCACAATGTATACAGCGGGCCCAGGCTGTAGGAGCTTAGACATCACCCAGGTCTGTGCTACTGCAGCACAATACCGTGTGATTATAGGGGTAGACTTCAATGCAACCCCCCCATCCTGGCTCCCTGCAGGGTATGGGATGCGGCAGGCCATCACATAGCCAACGCGCTTGAGACTTTCCCCAAGATTGCTCTTCTCAATATCAGGAGCCAACAATGTAAAAGGGAAGGGTCCTAGACCTTACCTTGGTCACTGCGGCTCTGGTGGAGAGAATTAGATGGTGTGTCGTTTAGACTGCCACAAGTGACGATTAAGGAATTGTACTACCCTCATGGATGTTGGCCCAGCCCAAATCAAATCCAAGCAAATCCAAAATGGAAAACAGACAAGGCCAACTGGCAAGCCTTTCAGGATGCCTTGGCCCAATGTCTTAGAAGCAATGAACTCCCAAAGCAAAAATTTTGTAGTGCTTGAAGCCAGACTTATCAGTGCCACAAATAAACAGCCTCACAGACAATCCCTAAAACTCGGCCATGGTCCCAGAGTTATAAAGACGCCTGGTACTTTAATGACGAATTAAGGAAGTCAACCACAGAGTGAAATAAAACATTTAAAGGGCAAAAGCCCCTTGAGCTGTGGCAGTGGGTCAGGTGAGCTACTACCCTCCCTCAGCCCCAAGGTGCACACACCACGACCCTCAAGCAGAAGAAAACGACTGGTGCACAAGTTTCTCTGTGAGAAAAAGCAGCAACAGTCTGCCAGCTGAACTGAGGGCAAACCAACAATCCCTACTACCAGGCGACTTGCACATGTCTGAGAGAGGGCAGACAAACCCGGTAACTCAGATGTTATCTTCTCTCTGAGGGAACAAAGACAAACCCTAAAAAAACAGTTTTTGCAACAGCCCCGGGGGTTCTGGGGGATTTCATACCCCATCATTTCCCATCTAGGATTGGCGGTGAGTTTGCTTTCCCTGCAACTCATCAACAAGTCCGGGGAAACTTCCACTCTACCCCAGATTTGGGAAAGAGGGCCATCATAGTTCCATCCCAAAACCATAGAACCAGGGAAATACTGCCCAATCTCTCTCCTCAGCTGTCGGGGCAAGACGGCCGAGAGAATGGTACTAAACGACTCCAATGGAAAATGGGACCCCCACATGAACACCTCTATGTTTCACAAGGGGCATGGCACAGCACACAGAATAGCCACACTCTTAAGCACAATCAGCACTGTCACTTTTGTGGTAGTATTCCTAGACCTGGAGAAGGCTTTTGGATTAGCAAGTTTTCTTGCTATTCAGGAGAGCCTGATCCAGAAGGGAATCAGAGGAGAGCTCTTGGCTTGGATAGGTGACTATTTCAGGGACAGAACAGCAAAGTCAGATTCCAAGGTTACCTATCACAGTACATGCCACTGGAAAATGGATAACTTCAGGGTGGGGTCCTCAGTCCAGCCCTTTTTACACCCTAATGTCCTGCATCCTCAAAATACAAACTCCCAGTGGGATGCAAGATCATCTCCTATGCAAAAGACCCTTTCATCATCTCCACTGGAAACACATTGCCTGAGTAAAGCTAGCGCTGTCAGGACCTTGAATCTGAGAGTACTGAGACAGGACTGAAGATCTCTGTAGCCAAATCCAAAGCCATGGCTCTGAGGCTAAATGTTCAAGGCACAAGTCTGAGAATCCAGGGAATGGATTAGAATGGATCCAGGTCTTCCAATACCTTTAGATAATGATTGACGGACCTCTCCTTTAAAAAGGAGGTCCGTACTGGTTGACCAAACCAAAGCAAGACCAGAGCAATGTCTGGGGGACACATAGGGTCAGACATAGAGTACTAAGATCATAATATGTACATGCCATTTCCCTCCCATTGCTTCTGTCTCCCTAATGCTGTAAAGCCGAAATTAAGAGAAAATTGGAGACAATTCAAAATGAAGCTGCCAGAATCATTCTGGGACAAAGGGTCTCAACCTCCTTTATGGAGACAAACCTTCTCCCCCTGGAATTACGAATTGCTCTAATGACAAACTCAGTTCCTTTTAAGGTTATCCAAGCTCCCAGGAACACAAACATGAGACAAAAAGTAATCAGACACCTAGAACAAGACCACGAGCAGTTTGCAAACAACTTCTGGCTGTCTCACAAGCCAGGGTGTTGATACACTATCACTCAAAAAATAACTACTTGCCGAGGGCATGATTTCCCCCACCCCAACTTTATTGAAGCACCACCGTGGGCACAAAACCTTTATCAGCTTTGCGGCAAGGGATACCACACAATCCATGAGGGTAACAGACAACGTACCTCCTCACTACAGGCAAAGCCCGTTGCGATCATGGGAGCCCTAGCCCACGCGTCCAGAGGGAAGGACACATGGTCATACTACAGACTCCAGGCAGCCAATGATTGTCTACAGCAAAGCTCACCCAAAGGGAACATCTACCTCCTGACCACGTCCTCACAATAGCACAGAGGATTCTTGCTTAGGGTAGAATAATAATCATAAACTGGGTCCCCCAGCCACATAGGCATCAGAGGGAATGACCTTGCTGAAAGACTAGTGACATTGACAGGGGTATGCCCCCAAATCCCATGATCATAAAACCAAGCCAAAAAATCTTAGGACAACAAGCTCGTGCCTTTCTCCTGCAGATTCACAGAGAGAAAACGAGATCCTCCCCCTCAGCAGATGGTACTCGGCTAGATGGTATTATGGAAATGTGAGATACACAATTTCTGAGACAGGGTCCAACCACAACAGCCGCCAGGCTGGAAATGAGATTATGCCCCATGCTTACACCATGGCGGCAGGGCCTTGCTGGCAATCCCACCACCACGGTTTAAGCATAGAGTGTCAGAGAATAAAATGAGACAACCATAAATAGCTGACACAGGCTGGACCATATGTATGAAGGCCCGGGTGAAGCCAGGATTTTCGCAAATCTCAAACAAACGAACAAAGAAACCAAGATCAGCATTCCCCGATCCTCAAGCAGACCACGACAACAGCAGCAGCAACACAGGGACTGTCCAGTCCTTAGACGACGGGGGGAGCCTGCCGGTTCTCCCTTTGATCTCCGACTTCACCTCTAGCACCCAGCCATACCCACAACAAACACTCCCCAAAGAGATAAGACACCAGTCCAAAATAGTAGATGCCCAACCATCATCTGCTATAGGGGTACCTATGCTCAAATTGCCGAACGAAATGAAGAGAACTGAACGAGATGGAAGAATTCATAGTTAACCCACTCTTTTCTGGAAATCTGTGATGGGCGCTCGTGACATGGCCTACAGGGCCGAATCACATGATCGGCTGGAATTTCACCCAGAACACCCAGAATTTGTAGAGGGTGTGAAGGGCTTCATTAATAAGAGAACAATGATTCTATCTTAAACCATAGTTCTACATTAATGAACTGACATAACTATGGGTCATACCAACTCAAATAAAGTTGCTAATCAAACGAAAAACTAACACTATACCCAAAAAAAAATTAAACTTAACTCACGTTTTCTAGGGCCGATAGAATGTGTCACTATTGAGCATTTGATGCTACTCCTATTCCTGTTGTGTGTGAACAGTTACAAAACAACAAAAGAACAGGAACAGTGAGCTGTTCTACTCCCATAGTGTTTCCACGACGCGAGTGACTGGAAGTAAGAAAAGTGAGGTCAAGGCGCGACAAGGAAGCGCGTTATTAATGAGAGTAGAAATAATAGCTATGATGTTTGTGACAAAGATAAGTGAAATCAGTAAGAGATTTAGACGAACTGAAGAGTAAAAATGAATGGAATTCTAACAATCAATCAACGAAGCTCGTACAAGAGAAAATGAAATACATAGAAGTTAATTCTCCGATTAACAGAAAATCACACACAGGTCAAATTCGTTGTAGTTGAAAATATAAATCTCTAATAATGAGATGAATTAATTAATTATTTAATGAACGATATTTCGGGTTTGTTGGCAATACACAGCAACCAAAGATCAGAAGCGTTGAGATTGAGAACGCTGCCATTTTCTGTTACAAAGAGTCCCACACTTAACACTTGTACTGAGCAAAACTAAGTGAAAGTGACTGCACATATAATCTATACAGCTTAACACATTTATGTGACAAGAAGGGAGGGAAAAGAAGTGAAAAGGCCTAAAACGTGTACTCATGTGGTTTTGAAGACCTGTATCCTGGAAGCGTTGGTCAAGCGGACTTAGGTGACATGATTGTTCGTGTCGGGAGCCAAAAGGGCACAACGATCCCACTGCCACCAGAATGTAACAGTGGTAGTGGTTAAACGGCTTGACTCTTTATTGATGAAGAGTACAACACAGGATACGATGTCCGGCCCGCCTGCCCTGGAGGGGCCAGAGGCTGGTGGTGACCTTGACACGGTGACTTCTGAAGGCGAACTGCAACTCAGACGGGGTCAGCTATAATCGTCATCTAAGCTCCCGCTACAGCCGAATTGACACAGAGCCACGTGGTTAACACATGGTGCCTACCTGGTCCTCTGGTTTAAAGGCTTACACAAATCGTGCTGAAGTGCATGAGACACACACATACGTGCAGGGGTCTGAGCAGTACAAACAACTTGGAGTATACTGAAAGTAAACTCCGGAGTGCAGCCTAAAAAATAACACTGAAATACTGCATATGCAGCCCAGCAGACCAGCTAGTACGATGTTTAAAGTATTTTGTGACTACTTCGTCCCTGACCCATTCGAAAATATTTTTGTATTTATCCCAATTTGATTGGCACTTTGCAGCAAATGGCAAGCCTGTGATGAAGTCCAGCTTCTTCCGGGTACTTTTGTTACGGAAAACATCGTTTCCACCGTGGATTTACATTAAGAACAAAAATTCTTTATGTAGTTGAGGAATATATGTATATATATATATATATATATATATATATATATATATATATATATATATATATATATATATATATATATATATATATATATGTATGTATATATAAATATATATATATATATATATATATATATATATATATATACATATATACACACATATGTTTCCGTCTAGACCTAGCGAATTCGGAATGTTAAATTCATATTATTTTACAATATGTGATGAAATTCACAAATTAATGTTGCAACCACTTCAGCTGTTTTGTTTGCTTATTTTCACATCTAATTCTCTCCTCGTTATAATTTTTATTATATTTTTGTAAGTATCATTATCATCATCATTAGCATGATCATCATTATCCTCATAAGCACTCTAATAAAAAGCACGGACTCACGCATGTGAGTGCGTGAGTACATCATGTGTGCAGGCGATGCGTGTGCACATGATGCACTCACGCACTCACATGCGGTGATCTGTGTGTGCATTCACGATGATTTACATAATCTAGGTAAATAGAACCTAGATACGGTAGTGGGTCAGTTACTCACTATCGTGGATATGATGGTGGGTTGGAAGCACCAACAATGATTGCCTAAACAACTACTCCCCTGGGGAGGGATCACTGCTTAGCTGCCCATATAAGACTTAGTAGCACATGATGTCCACGGGCTCGAGTGAGGGTTGGGACTCACCAACATGATGCCTAAACAACACTCCCCTGGGAGGGATCACTCTTAGCTGCCCCCAGCTTTTAAA
>NW_023644538.1:0-8611 GCF_015228065.2 Penaeus monodon | reverse complement strand
AAACCCCCTTTTTTGAATAAGTGCAAACCCATGGAACGCAGCGGGCGTTTGATGCGCCGTTTCTCCCCTTGTTTGGCACGCTTTCTGGATTGTGGAGAGTTGGCCCATTTTACTGCCCTCTATGTCCGTGTATTGTCCCGTACGACTTTTTTATTTTCAATTTGGGCATTCAAAGGATGAATTCAGGCAAAGCAGCGCAATCGCTGCCTGCAAAAATCAGGCGCAAAAATTTTTCAGTTTTGGCTGTCGATGTCAATGCGGGAAATAAAAACCCCAAAAACCCTTTGCGGGGCGATACGAGGCAGGATCCGGAATATGGGTTTGGGGGATGGTTCGGGCATAGCCGGCCGCGGGCGGGAATCGAGTCAAAACAGCGTAAGAGGTAATGAGGTGAGAAAAAAACAGGGTAGCGGGGTTTTAACCCCATGCAGTGGCGGTAAGACCGTGTCTACAGCCGCGAGAAAGCTGTACGTCGGGCGATTCCCTGGTTCTGCGCTAAACAGGGGCCCGGCCACCGGCTACATGGGGCGCTGTATCGTTAAAGATGATATCTACCGGATTCGAGGGGTACTTTCCCGGGTGGATCGCCGAATCCGGCGGCAGAGGACTTATTAGGGGGGGGTACGGTTTCAGGGGCCCGGGATTAAACCCCGGAGGTATGCCTTATTCGAAAATATCGATGGATTGGCAAAGCTTTTCGGACTTTTCCCCTTGAGACATGGCCATCGACAACCCGTCACGGGCACGGGCGGGCTTTGCAATCGAACGGCCATTTGCCTTTTGCCAGGCTCCACGGGGGCCCCGCCCTGGCGTGGGGTAAAAAACCGCCGACAGTGGGGAGCCGTACCCCCCCTGCAATTTCTTCGGTGTGCTCGACACGTTGATCCGATGGGCTGTCAAAGATCCCTTTCGACGATGCATTGGCGCGATGCTCGAAGTTTTGGCCCGGTAGGGGAAGTGAAGCTGTGCCCTTGAGAGGGGGCAGGCCGTTATTGGGGTGATGATTTCCCCGCCATCGATGTGCCCGGGGTTTTCCCAAAAGGAATGGGCTACGCGGCAAAAAGCGGGTATTAATATCGCAAAAGTTTTCCCTTCAGGGCTGTTTTCGGCAGGAGAAGATCCAGCCCCCCCGCATCCGGAGGGGCGCCGGATTTACCGGTGCAAAAATACCAGCGGGTGCGATGCCGTAACCCAGGAGGTGCGCAGATTCAGGTGTGGACGTATCAGGGTTTTTTGAAATGCCCGGAAAAGGGACATATTCGCCCCGCAGGGAAGTATCCAAAAGGGGACTGTATGAAGCAGGAGGCGTTGGGGAGCTGCAATATCGGCTGGTAGCATCGGGGGTATTTTCAAATTTTTGTGTGCCAGGCCATTGAAAGTGGCATTGTTTTCTCCCCCCCGGGGACAATGCGGCCGGGCAAGCCCCCGGGGGGGCGCAGATTTTCAAATTTCCAAACGCTATGTGCTTTCCGCCGTCAAATGAGCTGGGTATGCAACCGAGATTTTGGCAGTTGCAAAGATAGCGCGGGGAAAAACGCGGAAATTTTTTTGAGGCGAGTGAAAGCCGACTATTATCACGCGGGTGGATTCGGTAGGGATGAGGAATGTGGCACCCAGGCCCAGGCCCGGGTGAGCTGGATTTTGGAAAATCGCATGAACCTGGAAAACCTTTTGCGATGGGCTCAATAAGGGCGTGTTTTTTTTGGCTTCCCGGAACCCGGTATCTAATTTGTAACGTTCCCCAGTGCGGGTAAAACCTGGCTGTTAAAAAAACGGGTGCGGGTTTTCCAGCGGATTTTTCAGGGAAAAAGGGGAGTTTAATTTTGAAAAACAGGGGAAAACCCCGGATTTTTTGCGAGAAAAACTCATCGCAAAAAAAAAGGGGTGAAACGGCGGTGTCGTTTTTTGACAACCCGGCCCGGGGTATTTTCTCCTCGTCCCGTCAAACGCCTGGTTCCGTTTTAGCCAGGTAGGGCGTACCCGAGGGGAATGGGGGGAAGCTTTTTTGCTAAACGGGGAAGCCGGTATTGGGCAAAAATAATTCTTTTTCAATGAGGTCAAAAATAATGAGGTTAAAACGCGTCGAGGATATGTTATCGCAGTGCGCGGCGTCCCTCAATTCCCCCGGGTTTCGTATTACTTTTGCTTTCCTCCCATGAAAAACCTTTGATTCGACATGAATGTCTTGTGGCATTCCAGTAAATTTCCATCCTGCGCGAAAAATTTTCATCTTCGCGTTTTGACCCATGGCCCGGTCAAATTTGGGGGTTTGTATCGAGCAAACAGGGATTTTCGAGTTGCAGGTATGTTTAAAACGGAATCCCAGTTCGTACGAGTGACCGGCTGGTCTCGCGCATTTTTTGGGTTTTGTAATCGATTTGTTAAAAGTTGTAGGCAACTCTTAAGGAGCAGACTGCGCAAAGGGCCGTGAATTTCAGCTCTTGCAAAAGTGATCTTTTACTGTATCGACAAAGTCGAAATCATTAAAAAACGGTTTAATTTGGGGACCGGTTCGGATTTTTGAAAGCTGTTCCCGGTAGAGGGGGCATTGACTTTTGATGTGCCCCGCTATCCCAATCTGCCTGCTGCATTAAAATTGAAAGCCACCCTGGTCAATTGCTTTGTAGAGGGGTAGAAAAATAGACCCCGGATTTTGTTGTCCGTTTCATTTTTTGGCAAATTCCCGCCAATAGATGCGTAGTTAATGGTACGCAATTTCCGCACGAAACCCCAAAAAAAGTCTGTCCCGGTCGTTTGTTGAAGGTAGCGATAAGGGTTTTTGTAAAACTGATCCAAACCCCAGCGGAAAGCTGGTCAGGTCAGACCCAGGCGACCCCCCCTACATAACCTTCACTATCCGCCATCGATCCCATCTTGTCGAGCGCTCTGTTTTTTTTTAGCCCCTATAGGGTTTTCTGGTAAAAAAACGCGGGTGTGTAGGTGCAATACTGTTACCCCAAAAAGGAGAGTGGGGGCCCCTGTGGAGAATATTCTACGCGGCTGTTTCTGCGTATCTGCTCGCGAAGATGGATACGCGCTCAGGTGAGAGTAAAAACCATACCATTTAAGGTTTTCGTAAAATATGAGCGAGCCAGGTGATTTTCGAAATTTTTTCGCGCGTCGTCTTAGTGGGTTTTTTTTGTAGTGTTTTATTCGGGGTTGTAATTGATATCAACAAGATCTTTGGTATATGCTGGCCCTATATTGGTTTTCCAAAATGAGCGGGTCAGGTCCTGTTTCGTTTATCGCATCTTTATTTATATTGCGTTGTAGCTGCCCGGTAAACAGGGGTTTCTCCGGGTTTCCCGCAAGTTTCGGGGCCTGGATTTAGCGCAACAGCAGCTAATAAAGCCCGGCGAGAATGCTGGGGGCGGCCCCGCGTCTACCTTTTGGTTGAACGCTTGTGGGAAACGCTGTATTATGAAACGTTGGAAAACAGGCTGGGATTTGTTTTTCCCCCAAATCCAAAACTGTGGAACACCAATTGCTTTTTTGTTTTTTTCGATTGGGAGTATGGGGGTGTTTCCCGGATCTTCATCCGCTTTCAATGTTACAGAGCCCCCGAGAAAAATCGTCACGCTCCAGGAGTGAATAATTGCTTTTCCCGGGCTCCGGGAGCGCCAAGTGAGGGGGGGATAGCGATTGGGGAAGCTGATAGCTGGAACCTCGTCCCCAAAAACCCCCTTAACCCCTGAGCTAAAAAATTCGCCGGCAGGGGTGCGGTACCCTGCGCTTTATTACGATGGGGGCAGCCGTCGAAGGCGCCGCAGCGCGCCCAGCGCCTTCACCGGAGGGGAAACCAGTCAGCACCATCAGCGGTTGCTCCATCCGACCATTCCGCAAAAATATTTCACCGCGTGCCCTTGCGTGTTCAAGTCCTCAACACCACCAGCCACCACCACCCGCAATACAAACCCCTCGCGATTAGCGTCATAGGGAGGGAAACTTTTGAGGGTGTTTATTGTATTTCGTGGAAGCGCTCCCCTCGCACGAAAAGGGCGTCAGGGACAGTGCTTTCTTCGCCCCGCCGGGAAAGACAAATTTTGCTTGCCCATCTGGTTTTCGCAGCGTTTCCCATACAGGAGCGCTCGTAGGAAAAGCAGAAGAGATGGAATAGTTCACGCCCTTATTTTTAATGAGGTGGGGGAGACGGCTGAAACGGTGCTGCCCTTGTTTGCGTAAAAGGGTAGGGACCTACCGGCGCAACCCTTTTTTTTCTCAGTATGTTGCGCTCCACCTGGTTATGGAGGGAACGCCCCCATCCGGCAAAGATGCCGGTGTCCGGGGGGGAGACCTCCCGGGGGTCGGCCCGAGTCGGCGATGGCTGCTGCATGAGAGTGGGGGTACCCGGCACCGCACCCAAAAGCGCAGTAGTTTTCGGCGTTTAAATTCCCCAGGTCAACATCGACACCCCTGCAATATGATGGCTTTCGATTCGGAATTTTTCCCGCCGATGCACAATCCCTGTTTTCCCCTTTTCCGTAGCGCCCTAACCGCATCCAGTTTGGTGCGAGGGGAGGCTATGCCGATTCCGGTGAAAACTCTTTCTAAGGTTTCCCCGCTTGTATTCCCGCTAGGGGTGTATGTAACGCTCAAAAAGGGTGAATGGTTATATGTACAGGCGATGGGATTTTGGGGGGACTTCCCGCGTGTTCGTTTTTATAGTTGGCCTGTTCACAGGCATCAGTGGTTTTAAACGGGCCCGACCCGCAGATCTTTCGCGTGAAAATTTCCCGGGGCCTCAGCCAGCTTTTTGCCATCGGCAATCCCCATGACAGTTTGCTTTCGATAACGCGCTTAAAACCCGATTTCGTGGAAAACCACTTGCACTCTGGGTGCACCTGGCCACTGAATTTTATTCACCCGCGCCAAGGCCCGCCACGGCCGGGTTGCCCCGGCCCGCCAAGGGAAAATCCGACCAGTTGCCCAATTGATCCGGCCCCGGCGCCCCGGGAAAGACCGGGTCACCGATAAAGTGGCATTGAAAAACCATAAAAATAGGCGAAAAATCGAGTCCGCCCCGGGTGAAGCCCTTTTTCTACTGGCCACAGAATGGTGGATCTCAATAATCCATCCCGCATGAAAAATATTGTCGACGGGAAGTTGTTACCCCCCCAAAAAAACTCACCTTTGGGGCCCCAGGGGACGAGTTGGGCTTTGAGAAGAAGAAGATTAGAAAAATTTGCTTGAACGGGTGGGGCGGAGAATGTTGAACCCTCGCCCGCATGATTTTGGCGGACAAAGCCGCCACCCAAAAAAGGGCACATTGTAGCGTTATCCAAGGAAGTCAGCAATATGACAGAGTTTTACAGTTGCCCTGCTAAAGCGGTGAGGTAGTCTAAAAATTTCGCTCCCCAGGAGCAAAGGTTGGTTTAGTCGCAAATTATCGGGCGTGGGGGAGTCGCGTTACGGATTCATGCAAAGGTTTTTCAGGTAAAGAACAGTATAAATTCAAGGAGTTTAAGTGATTTCCGTAATCTTGTGGCGGATCGGGTCGCGTTTTGGGGCCATTGTCCCGCAGTGCGTACCCGAAACTTTTCTCGCCCTGTGTTTGGGGTTTATTCAATGTTAAGCAACGCAGTTACGCCTCGCGGGACTGGAAAAAGGCTGTAAAACCACCCCGGGGGAAACCATCGTGGGTGGCAATGCAAAAATCGATCCTGGTTGCCCAGGATGCAGGGTATCAACGCCCGAATTAAAACAATCCTTCGGACCCTGTCGCGAAATAGGCCCTCGGTTTCCCGTGCGGCATTCCCGGCACTGGGCCAGGCCCCCGTGCTGTGCTTTGGTGCTTCCGCGGATCACGCATCGCGCACCGCAGCAGTTTACCCAGGCGTGAAGCCCCAGCCAACCCCGAAAGGGGATGGCACCCTGGTCATTTTTTGGTGTATCGCCCACGCACGCTAAAAAGGGTTTAGGCTACATCAGGAAGGGCGAAAGGGCCCCTTCATCCCCCCCCCCGGTTGTACCAAATAGAAAGTTTTGTCGGAAGCCGGATGAAAAAACGGCAAGTATACCTGGAGTCGGGTGACATTGTGGAATGCGGGTTTTTGTATTTTTTGCGGGGCCCTACCTCGATGAACTAAAAAAGAGGCAGCAGATATTGTTGAAGCCAGCAAAAGCTGTTTTTCGGGCGGGCGCCAGGATCTCGATTTTTTTGCCCGATGCGGGCCCATTTGAATCCTGCGGGAGGATTCAATAGACTACGCAGTGATGGAAGGTGCCAAAAACCGGGCGGGGGTCGGTTTTGACGCGGGGAGTGAGGGGTTCAGTAAAGCCGGGGGACATAGACAAAAAAAGGCCCAAAAATAACGTGCACCCGGTGAGTGATCAGTATCCTACACAAAATTCCTTTATACACGCAACAAACGCCTGGTTCCCCACTGGGAGTGGAAAAATTTTCATTGTTTACACTGAGAGGCTGTAATTGCCGATCGGAACAGGCGCCCCGGGGGGAAAGATTTGTCACCCCTTTAAAAAGGACAAACGCACGAGGGCCCAAAATCTCAGCAGGTTTTTCGGCCCTGGGGTTTTATACCAGACCATATCAGGGCATCGCTTTCCCGGTTAAAAAATTTTTGTGCCCAGGGCGAAATTGGGCGCCAAGAAACACCCTCACCGGGCAGAAAAATGGATAGTGGGTTTCAGGGCACCCCGGGGGGTGACCTGCGAAGACAATGTATTCATACTCAATGAGGATCAGTCCACTTACATTCCGTTGGGGCACAAACACCGTCTTGAGAATCCCGGAAAAATTCCGCTTGAATTGATAGAAGTCCAGTCGGGCAGTTTTGGGTGAAGACAATCGTCCGTTACGATGTGTCTACGGCGTGACATGATTAGGAAAAAATTGAGAGAAGAAAATTTGATTAAAAAATGTTTTTTCCTGTTGAGGGGTACGGTACCCGGGTTCCTGCTCCACCAAGTCAATGCCCAAAAAGAGTTACCGTCGTCAAAAAACCCCGTGCAAACGGTGTAAAGAGGCGTTTGAGGCCCGGCCCGTATGAAAATTGGGTTTTTAACAGGGCCTGGGTTTTAAAAGCGCCCTTAACGATATTTTGATACGAAATACGAACTTGAAAAAGGAAAAATTTGGGGGTTTAGGTAAGGAAGAGCTGTTAACCGGGAAATTGCAATGCCTTAATCGAGGTCCTTCTCCACAACCCCGTCAAGAAAAAGCGAGGTTGGGGACATGCAATCCTGACCGGTCAAACTTTTTTGGTGATGAGCAGGGGTGTTGTCCGGGCTGATGACTCTGCTTTGGTGGGGGGAAAAAAAGGTGTGCTTGGCAAAGGGGTGACCGATAAACGTTCGTTGCAGATTTTTGCAATCCAGGAATTCCGGATGACCAGATAGAAAAGTTTGGAGTTATTTCGGGCAGCCTGGCGCGAGACCGTATCGTGTCGATGAAGGGTTTGAAAAGCCCCCGGGGAAAAAAAGCGCCCGAAACTCGCGATTATAGGCGGTATATTCTGACACCGGACATTTTCGATATTATTCGAAAACACAGCGCCCGGAAAGAACGGTGAAGTCGATAACGGATGCGTGCTCACCCAGGCCCAAAACGGGTTTGGAAAGGCGTAAAAAAATTAAGGGCGGGGTTTGATGTGGCGTATTGCGGCTTTTTTGGGGAACAAACTATATATGAGAACGTTTACAGGTGGTAAAATTCGTAATGCCCGGGAAAATTTTAGTGCTTCAAAGCTTACGATATCCCCGGTCGGGTGCCGGACCCGCTCAAGAAAATATGTTTTCGTATGTCCCTGCATTTTTCCCTACCCGGTGCAAAGAGAGTTTGGGGCCCCGGCATATATCCGCTCACCAGCCGGGATTTTTTGCTGCGGTGGCCCGGGGCCCCAATGAGAGGGGGCAGACGTTTTTGGATATCGGTTGGGAGGTACGGGGGAAATTATTTCGCCCGTTTTTAAAAATGAATGGATGCGGTATGGTTTTTTTATGCCAGCCTAATCGAAAAACATAACGTATAAGCGGTGCGCGAAAAAGAAAAGGCCGTTTGTGGTGATCCGCCTTCGAAATCAGGGCGCTGGGGGGAATCCCGGGAAATTTTCCTGGAGCCGCCCAAAAAAGGGGTTGTTAGCCAAAGGGGTATCGAGCGATTACGCAAGCATTGCTCGGATCATCGGGCGCAGGCAGACTCAATGATTAAGTGGGGGTTAATGCAGGAAACGGGGGGGGAGGGGTTGGGAAACGATCGCCGAGCCCGCATTTTCCGTAGAGTTTTTAAAAATCCATCAAACCCCGGGGGGAATTTCCCTAAAGATACCCCTCCCCCTTTGGAAGAAAACCCGGGACCAAACCCCCGACGCGTGCGGAATCAGGTGTGATTTTGAATCGCCTGGGATGGTATTTTGATCGCGGGTTTTTTTTGATGAGAAGGGTGAGTTTGTTGAGGGGATTACGTCGTCGGGCTTCTGGCAGAGGCTTTCTGCAGAAGAGCAGTGACGAAAGTTTATTAGACCCCAAAGGGGGGAGGAATCCCAAAATATTTTTTCCCCATGGTGGAAATGCCCTTTTTGAGCAAAAACCCGGGCCCTGCGATAAAGGAACGAAGCTAGTGAAACGCGATCTATGGTGGGGGGGCCCCGGGGGA
>NW_023644537.1:0-8612 GCF_015228065.2 Penaeus monodon | reverse complement strand
ATAATATAATATATATTATATATATATATATAATATTGAATATATATATTATATATATTATATTATGTATATAAATATTTTAATATATTATATAATTATGTATTTTATACATTATTATGATATTTTTTTTATTATATATATTATATTATATTAATAATAAAAAAATCATTATATATATAAAATATATATTTTTAATAATATATAAAATTTTATATTATATTATAAAATTAATAAAATTATAAAATTTTAAAATTATATATAAAAATTATATATATTTTATATAATTAAAATAAGGGGGGGTGTTTCATGCGAAAGGTGATGGAAGGGAGGTCGGTACCCTGATGTTTTAGGCTTGCAGCCTTCTCGCTTGCGGGTGCCCCCACGGCTCCCTAGTGTGAAAAGGGGGCAGCTCTGCAAAACCCCTTTTCAGTCACCCTCCTGGGGGCCACCCAGGGTAACGGGGGCACCTTCGGTCCCGGTAAAATTTGGGGGGGGACCCGGGGGAGCAGCAGGAGGCCACGAGGTATGGAGCCAGGGCCCACTAGCATGTGGACGGGCCCCGGTCCATACCAATTCCTCCCCTTAGCCCCCCGGGGGTAATTGGGCAGCTCAAGGGAGGGGGGCCTTGCTAGTTCTCCCCCCCAAGGTGAGGGTGTTTGTCCCCCCCACCCGCAAAAAGGGCGGCGGGGGGTCCTTTGGGAGGGCAAATGTTGGGGCAAGGATAGGATAAGAATTACTTGTCCCTGTGCCCCCGGGAGGCACAACCCCCCATGAAGCTTTTGGGGCAAAACCCTTTGGGGCCCACTGGGAGGGGGGGGCCCAAAGCCTGCCGACCCCCTTTATTTGAGGCAGTGTTGGCGGGGGCGGAGCGTGGGTGTGCACCGGAGTGACCGCCCAAGGCTTAACCTCAGGCGAGTTATCCATGTAGGCGCTTGGAATATTTGGTCCTTGCAGCAGGATGAACCTATCAAGGGAATTAGATCGATTGGGAGTTAAGGTGGCTGCCCTCTCAGAGGTAAGAAGACCTGGCAGCGGCATCGATCAGTATGGGTGGCTACACCTATTACTGGGCGGGACGGGACGATGGTCACCACCTCCAGGGAGTAGCCATAACCATCTCCAGCCGACTTCAACCCGGTAGTTGAGGTGACACCTGTTGATGAGCATATGGCACTGAGACTGAGGTATGCCTTTGGCTTCATGTTTCTTATGCTGTATATGCTCCTACTGATGTTGCAAACTCGATGCGAAAGAGGCATGTCTATGCCAAACTCTCATCTGTGACAGACAATGAGATGTCTGGGAGCTAATCTCAGTAGCGAGAAACATCCTCCTTCTCCGGGACTTTGTTAAGTCTAGAGAATGAGGATCTCTGGGTCTTGTACAGTGCTCCAACCCACAATGCTGGACATGGTATAGCGATATGGGTACAGTGGCTAAGTAGATCAACCACATTTGTGTTCGCATGCGATGGATGATCCTCCAGAACTGTAGAGTTTACCGGAGTGCCGATTTCTGGACACTGACCATAGGCTGGTTGTGACTACCACTTCAAAACTCCCCGTTCCTCCAGTGGCCACTCTAGGGTGTTTCACTTGACAGATGAGGGAGGAGGAGTGTGCCTATGGGTTCACCATGGCAGTCTCTGACCAATTCACAGAACTTGACAACCTGACAAACCCAGTTGCTCTGTGGGAGTTCTTCAAGTGTGTAACACTTGAAGCAGCCCATGTGTCCATTGGCGTACGCCCAAGGGCAAGGCAAAATTCCATCTCCCTGGAGACATTGGGGGCCACTGAAGCATGTCACATGGCTCAGCTGAATGGCAGTCAGGTCTTGCATTGTTCTTTGGTGTGTAAGGCTCAGACACTGCTGAGGAAGGAAGGGGAACAGTTCATCAGGAATCTTGCTGAGGAGGTCAAAGACCATTTCTTGGTAAACGACCTTCGCCCTGCTACCAAACCTTGAGAAAGCCCTCCCGCAGATGACTGCAGTCTGCTTTTTGGAAAAGGACAGATCATCTCCGGTCATGTTGGGGTTGTGAACGTTGGGTTTAGTATTTTGAGCAGTTGTACCGGGTTTAGACCTCCAACAATTAGCTTGGATGCAAGCGATACCTATGCCAGACCACCCATCAGCAAGGAACCTCCTACCTAACAGAGGATAGAATGACGTTTTCCCAAGCTGAAGAGGGGAAAACTGCAGGTATATGTGATACCCCTGCTAAACTCTAAAGGTTGGGGGTGAACCTATGGCTCGGGGCTTGCATGCAGTCTGACTACGATCTGGCAATTGGTACCATTCCCCCTGAGCTGCTGAGGGGCGTGGTCACCCCTCTCGGGAAAGGGGGGAAAGGGGATCGTTGGACTGTAGCAACTACGTGGCATTACAATGATCAGCATACTAGGCAAAGTTTTCGCCACATTCTTCTGAAACGGATCTGCAATACCTACTAATGCATCAGAGACCGGAGCAGTCTGGATTCACTCCTGTTAAGTCCACAATAAACCGAAAACTAGTGCTTCAAGAAATGTGGAATGCCGTCGTGAAATTTTGGGCGTGGGTTGCTTGCAGCCCACATCCCCTCAAGATGGCGTTTGACTCCATCCATTGTGAAATTTCTATAGGAAATCCTGAGACTGAGAATATATTATATATATATATATATATATAAATACTACATATATATATGCTATATACATATATACTATATACATATATATACTATATAATACTGGTATAAAATTTTTATGTATTTTATATGGTTATATTAAAATATAATATATATATTATATATAATATATATTTTATATATAAAATATAAAATATATACTGTTATATATATATATATATATATATAAAATTCTTTTATTTTAATATATATACTGTGTATATATATATATACTATATATATATACACAGTATATATATATATATATATATATATAATATATATATAATAATAAATATATATATACTGTATATTAATATATATAATAATATATATATATATATATATATATATATATATATATATATATTACAGTATGTATAATATATATATATATAAAATATATATATATATATATATATAAAATATATATATATATATATATATATACTGTGTATATATATACTGTATATATATATAATCCAGCCTGTTGGGGTGCAAGCCAGCACCTCAGCCGGTCCCTAGCCCGGATGAATGGGGAGGGTTGGGGTCAGGAGAGACATCCGCCTGTATAATCTCGCCAAAAACTTTCCATGGAATGAGCCAAACGAGTAGAGCCTAATGCTAGGGTGTCACCCGTAAGTGACCCACAGATACATCGCCCTAACTGTGTTCAACATTGCGAATTGGAACATTAAATGTAGGGACCATGACAGGAAGAGGCCGAGCTCTGGCAGATAGTATGAAACCTAAGAAAGTGGACGTGCTATGTGTGCAGGAAACAAGATGGAAGGGGAACAAGGCGAAAGAATTAGGCGAAGGGTACAAGTTGATATATGGAGGAGCAAATGGAGAAGGAAGAAATGGAATTGGAATTATTTTATCACGTGCCATGAAAGATTTAGTGACGAAAGTGAACAGAGAGAGTGACAGAATCATGTGGATACGATTAGCCCTTGAAGATTTCTCAATGAATATATTTAGTGTGTATGCACCACAAGAGGAGGCACTGATAATGAAAAAGAACAGTTTTGGGCGCACTACAAGACCTGAAAAAAAGTTGATGAGTGTGAAAGATGCATATTGGAGGTGATATGAATGGCCATCAATCGCATACAAGGAGGAAATGCTTATGCAAGTGGAGATGAGAACGGAGAGAAGGCAATGACCGAGCTTTATCCTTCGATATGGTAATAGGAAATATCCTATTCCGTAAGAGAAATGAACACCTCATTACTTACAAAAGTGGTGATAGAGCAAGTCAAATGACTTCTTTTTATATCGAAGGAGAAACATTAGGGTGATAAAAACTGCAAAGTAATACCTGGAGATCATGTGACTGCGCAGCACCGCTTGATTGTCATTGATCTCACCATAGCTGTCTTGCAGAAGCAGAAAAAGGAAAAATTACAACTCAAAGAAGGATAAAATGGTTTAAACTGAAGGAAAATGATTTCCAACAAGAGTTCAAAGACGAATTCTAAGAGAGCTGAGCCACAATATTAAGATATGAACATCTGGTGGAATGATGCAAACAGTATTATATTAAGAGCTGGAAACGAAATACTGGGCAAGAGTAGTGGAAAGGTATGGGAAAATATGGAAGTTTGGTGGTTTATATACAAGCCCTGAGAAAACTGAACTTAAGCCCTCCTCACAGATGACTGCAGTCCGATCAGCAGATGGACAGATCATCTCAGATCATGTTGGAGTTCATGAACGCTGGGCTGAGTATTTTGAACAGTTGTACCAGGTAGACCCTCCAACAGTTAGCTTGGATGGAAGCGATGTCTCAGTGCCTGTGCCAGACCCACCCATCAGCGAGGAACCTCCTACCCTAGCAGAGGTTAGGCTGGTGATTTCCAAGCTGAAGAGTGGGAAAGCTACAGGCATATGTGATATCCCTGCTGAACTGCTAAAGGCTGGGGGTGAACCTATGGCTCGGGGCCTGCATACAGTCCTGACTGCCATCTGGCAGTCTGGTACCATTCCCCCTGACCTGCTGAGGGGCGTGGTCATCCCTCTCTGGAAGGGGAAAGGGGATCACTGGGATTGTAGCAACTACCGTGGCATTACACTGCTCAGCATACCAGGCAAGGTTCTCGCCCACATTCTTCTGAAACGTATCCGGAACCACCTACTGAGGCATCAGAGATCGGAGCAGTCTGGATTTATTCCTGGCAAGTCCACGATAGACCATATACTAGCGCTTCGAGTAATTGTGGAACGCCGTTGCGAGTTTGGTTGTGGGTTTTCTTGCAGCCTTCATCAACCTCAAGAAGGCGTTTGACTCGGTGCATCGGGAATCGCTATGGGAGATCCTGAGGCTCAGGGGAATTCTGACACAGATTATTGGCCTGATAGCAAGCCTCTATACTGGTACTGAAAGTGCTGTAAAGTGTGGTGGGGGTATGTCGAACTTCTTCCTTGTTAATTCAGGGATGAGGCAAGGTTGTGTCCTTGCATCAACACTTTTCAACACCTGTATGGACTGGATAATGGGCAGAGCTACTAGCCAAAGTCAGTGTGGAGCAACACTAGGCAATATTAAGGTCTCAGGCCTTGACCTTGCCGACGATGTTGCCATCCTATCTGAGTCCTTGAAGTCACTTGTGGCAGCTCTTGATGCATTTAGAGTGAGGTGAAGCCCCTGGCCTAGAGGTCTCCTGGACCAAGACCAAGATTCAGGACTTTGGGGCCTGTTAGGGAACCCGTTCAGTCGATCCATGCTTGCGGCAAGGACGTTGAAGTTACAGAAAGTTTTACATACCTTGGTAGCGTAGTCCATATCTCTGGGTTGTCAGACCAAGAAGTCAGTAGACGGATTGGTCTGGCAACAGGAGCCATGAACTCGATCAAGAAGAGTGTTTGGACATGTCGGTACCTATGCAGAAGGACTAAGCTGCATGTCTTCAAGGCCTTGATACTGCAGTTTTGCTCTATGGAAGCGAAACCTGGATGTTATCCAGTGTCTTGGAGTCTCGCCTTGATGCCTTTTGTAACAAGTCCCTTCGCCGGATCATGGGGTACAGTTGGCAGGACCACGCGTCCAACCGGCGGTTACACCATGAGACTGGCATGGGACCTGTTACTTGCAGGTCCCAACTCAGGCTATGTAGCCACCTAGCTCGTCTCCCTGTGGTGACGTCCACCCAGAGTGATTGCCCGTGTTTAAACCTCAGGCAGGCTATCAGGTTGGGGCTTGGAACGTCCGCTCTTTGCAACAGGATGATCGGTTGCCACTTCTGTTGATGGAGCTGAAGCAGCTTAGAGTTGAGGTGGCTGCTCTCTCGGAGGTGAGAAGACCTGCCAGCAGCACAATTAGTGTGTATGGCTGCAGTTATTACTGGTCGGGTCGCATCTACAGCAGACTTCAGCCCTCGGTAGGGGTGGTCACTCCGATCGATAGGCGTATAATGGTATTGAGACTGGAGCTTACATTTCATGTCTCTTATTGCTGTGCACTCTCCTACTTGATAAACTTGATGTGAAAGAGATGTTTTACGCCAAACCTGCATCTGTGACAGATAGCTGTCTTCGCCAAGATATTTGCATTGTCTTAGATGACCTGAATGCGGTATCTAACAGTGCTCAAGCTGGCTACAAGATGTCTGTCAGTCCTCATGGCTTGGGAGCTGATGCTGGCAGTAAGAATGCCTCATTTTCCGAGATTTTGCTAGGTTCCAGAAATTGAGGATTTCTGGCTCTTGGTATCAGTGCTCTGACCCGCATCATTGGACTTGATACAGCAATGTGGGTAATGTGGCCAAGGAGATCAACCACATCCTCGTTAGCACTCGCTGGAAGACCCTCCAGAACCGCCGGGTGTATCGGAGTGCCGAGTTCTGTGGAACTGATCATAGATTAGTTATGGCCTTTCTCCGAGTCCACTTCAAACTCCCCATCTTTCCAGTAATCATCCTAGGGTGTTTCATGTGGACAGATTGAGGGAGGGGGAGTGTGCCTGGAGGTTTGCTGAGACTATCTCTAGTTGTTTCAGGCCTGATGAACCGTGTTCTCCTATGGGACACTTTCAAGAGTGAAACGATCAGTGCAGCTCAAGAATCGATTGATGAACGACCAAGAGCAAGACAGAATTTCATCTCCTTAGGACTATTGAAAGCCACAGATACTTGTCGCTCGGCTCGACTGTCTGGGGATCGCAACTTACATCAATCCCTGGTGCACAGGACTAGGTCACCGCTGAGAAGGGAAAAGCAACAGTTTATCAGGAATCATGCAGAGGAGGTCGAAAACCATTTCCTAGTAAATGACTTGCCTACCAAACCCTGAGAAAGCTGAATTCCCAACCCTGGTCACAGACAACTGCAGTCCGCTCAGCAAGTGGCCAGATCATCTCAGATCCTGTTGGGGTGCGGGAGCGTTGAGCAAAGAATTTTAAGCAGATGTACCTGGTTGATCCACCAACAATTAGCTTGGATGCGGGTAGTGTTCGTGATTCCTTTGCCGGACCCACTCATCAGCGAGGATCCACCCTCCCTGACTAAAGTCAGGCGGGCGATCTCCAAGCTGAAAATTGGTAAAGCAGCGGGTATCTGCGGAATCCCAGCTGAACAGTTAAAGGCTGGTGGAGAACCTATGCCGAGGGGCTTACATGCTGTCCTTCCTGCTATCTGGCAGACTGGTACCATTCCCCCTGACCTGCTGAGGGGTGTGGTCATCCGTCTGTGGAAGGGAAAGGTATCAGCGCAGCAATCACCGAGGCATTACACTGCTCAATATACCAGGCAAGATGTGTATATATATATATATATATATATATATATATATATATATATATATATATATATATATATATATAGTTTAAAACGCACACACACACACACACACACACACACACACACACACACACACACACACACACACACACACACACACACACACACACACACACACATATGCAGTAATCAGACTGAAACTAAGGAAAGACCAAGGGTGAACAAGAGCAGTTGTTATTAGTCCGTCGATGTCTTTGTCGGTGTTCCAGCTTCCTGTCTCGCTTCTTTTTCGTTTGCAGTTCTGCAACACTGAACGTCTCGTAGAAAGTGGCGTATCTGAATGTTTACACCTACACGCACAGTCACACGTGCACACGCACATGCACAGACACACACACACACACCTACACGCACGCACGCACCTACACGCACGCACGCATGCACGCACGCACGCACGCACGCACGCAGGCACGCATGCACGCGCGCGCGCAAACAACACACGGACATGCTTATACAAAAATTATAAGATAAAGTGTTGAAGGCATTACCTTGAACGCTGTCACTCTCGTCCCCAGCTGGTGACGTGCTTAACACAGAGAAAGGCGTTCCTTCGCATTTCGTGTGTACAAACTTTATCCACGTTTTCTGAGCGCCTGTTTGGATTTCATGTGATTTTACTCTCATTCCGAAGTGTCGGAGATTTATACTCCTGTGTCATCTATGAAACCGATATGTTAATATTCCTGTGTTCGGGAGAGGAAGGTGGTTCTAAACATGAAGTGAACATAACATCTGTAATCTCATATTCATGTTTTATTTATTATTTATTATGTGAAACTCTCATTGGCTTCATCATGGGAAATTCCTGCATGAAAATGAAGTAGAAGAACTGTGATATTTCAGTGATATTATGTTTGCTATAAGGGAACGTTAGTTACGTATAGAAAAAACGCGGGAATTACGAATTCAAAACGGAAATTGCATTCAGTAAAGTATAAAATCGGAAAGATTAGATAAATAAGTAGGTATGAAGATAAAACAACGGATATCATCAATGGAACACGATGAGGTGATTCAATATGGCTTATGTTAGTTGATTTGTTCTCGATAACAACTAATTTTTATGTCTGTTATCTCTCTTTCTCTCTCTTCTCTTCTCATTCTTCTCTCTGTTCTCTCTCTTCTCTCCTATTCTCCTTTAT
>NW_023644536.1:7500-8613 GCF_015228065.2 Penaeus monodon | reverse complement strand
TGCCGACGTTGGTTTTTTAGACGCAATCATGATGCTTTTTAGTGATTATATGTGGTCTTGAGAAATAATTAAATTGTTATATACATTTAAGTTCCTGTTATATGATATTATTTAATATATATTTTTATAACTTCTTTTTCATTTGCTATTTAGTTTTCTATGTTCGCTGCAGTTGCAATCGATAATTTAATCAAATTAGTTTTCTGTCATTTTTTTTTTTATTTCTCTTGATTGCAAGCTAATAGAGATTGTGCAATTTCACCGTATTTTGCGCCTAGCAATAGTTGTGCTATATTTTTGGCATAAAATTGAAGGATTTAAGACTGCAATGAACAGATCATACACGTGTCGGTAAATGGACATTCACTGTTTTGTTTAATAATGCTTAGTATGTTACTGATCCTGATTAACAGATGATATGGTAACTGTTTACAAGACAATCACAGAGACCTGTTGGTGCTGCGGCAAAGGTCAGCTAACCAACCACATGCATGCTGGCAGATAACTTGCCTCTTTATTTGGCAGTTGATTGCCTGTATCTGGCAGATTTTGGATTGAAGGCAGACCATGTAAGAGCAAGGAAGGAAAGTCTGTTTTGGAAGGCACTGTTTACCTTTTTTTCATTAAGTTTGCTTTAAGAGTTACATTGACTTGATATGCCATTTTCATTAGACAGCAGAATTATAGAGTGACACATCCTAGCATAGCAAGGAACTATCCTTTTCTTAGGCAGGAAATTAAAGTCCTTGAAAAAATGTGCTGTTTGATTGCCAGATAGCTTCTTTATGCATCAAGTTATTTGTGTGATATAGTAAGCCTTCACTGCTTCAATATAAATAGAAGAAGAAAAACTTCTTCTCATGTATTACATTCTAAGAACATTCATCAGTTGTCTAATCCCCTAATCTCTGTTTCTCAGGATGGGCTTATTTGGTAATTCGATACAGGCTCGGGTTGCGGGAAAGGGTCTGAAATACCTGTGGAATAAATCAAAGCCCTTTACCATCGCTATTGTGGTTGTGGTCGGGGCGGTAAATGTTGCCTATTATGTCAAGCGGTACCAGAGGAGGTATGTATGGAGGAAGAGTAATAACTTTAGGATTGGAGAGTGAG
>NW_023644535.1:0-7500 GCF_015228065.2 Penaeus monodon | reverse complement strand
ACACTTCAATGCACACCACTACATCCCGGCTACCTGTAAGAGATCCAAATGTGGCAGGTGCTTAAGTCATTTCCCCTTCTTAACACCCAAGACCCAACACATGTCAAGGGAGGTGTCCTGGGACTTCACTTTTGCCACTGCGGCTCTGGCGTAGAGAATAAGATGATGTCGAAAAGATGTTTACGGGTGCTCACTATGGCACGTTACCACCTCTTGGATGCTAGTCCGCCCCAGTGCCACAGCACAATCCTAGATGGAAAGAGAAAAAGCCAACTGGAAAAACCTTTCCCCAAAACGCCTTGGCCCACTGCCTCATATGCAGGGGAACCCCACAGAGGGGAAAAACATGGATATACTTGTAGCCAGACTTGCCAATGCCATAAATCAGGCAGCCTCAAAAAATCATTTCTAAAACTCGGCCTTGGTCCAAGAGTCAAAACCCCTGGTACTATAATGATGAAATAAAGGAGGTAAACCACGAAGTTAAAATGTGCGGAAAACGTTCCCGAAGGCAGAAAACCCTGATAATCTAGTCCTCCTGAGGAAGTGACGTGGGTCAATGAGCTACCAACCGCTCAGCCCCCCAGGTGCACACTTCACAAACCCTCAATCAGAGGCAAACAGGCTGGTGCTTGATTTCTCTGTGAGAACAAGCTGCGCCAGTCTGCCAGCTGGACTGAGGGCAAACAAAAAGAAAGCCTACAACCAGGCAAATTTGCTTTTATCAGAGACAGGCCAGCTGAGCCTGATAACTCGGGACACTATCTTCCTTCTGGGGAGTGCTAAAAACCTACAAAAAAGCTTTTTTTCATCCCCGGGCTGAAGTGCAATCTCCTAACCCTATCATTTCCCATCAGGGCCCTGCTAGTGAGCTTGCATTCCTGTAACTCATAAACAAGCCCTGGAAAATTTCCACTCTACCCCAGAGCTGGAAGAAGACAGTCCCCATCCCAAACCAAAGGAGCCTGGGAATTTTCGCCCCATCTCTCCCTCAGCTGTCTGGTCAAGATGGCTGAGAGGATGATACTAAAATCGGCTCCAATGGAAAACTTGGGGTATGGTCAACCAGAACCTTTCCTTCTAAAGGAAATCCAGTACCTGGTTGACTGAACTAAAGCAAAAAATGTCCATCATGAGAGCAATGACCAAGAGACACAGGAGCAGGACACAAAGTACAAAGGATCATGCTTTGTACATGCTGTTCATCCCATTGTGGACTATGCTTCTTCACCCTGTTTGCTACCAATCCAAGACTAGGAAAAAAACTGGGGGTTAGTCCAAAATGAAGTTGCATGGATTATTCTGCCATGAAATTCCAAATTGGACACTTCATAGTGCTAACAAAGCACTTAATTTCAGTGGAACGGCCTGTAACACGATACTGTATTTTTTGTGTGGTGCACAACGCTATGGTCTGAAAGGTCAATTCTTTGCAGCTAAGCAAAGGTTGTTTACATTTGAAAAAAACATGAGGGCATGATCCTGATTTTAAGCCTAGTTGCTGAACTATTTATGGAAAATAGGATATGTAAAGATAAGAAGTGACTGTCATAAATAATAGCATAAATAAAAGCCATAGTAAATATGTTTTAATCACAAATTTAAAAACACAAAAACCTTGTGTGAGTCAGGTTTCATCTAAGCATTACCATAGCACTGCACTGTTTTGTCCGAGCGTATTCTTTGTAGCACAACAAAAGTATTCTATATTTCCCAACGGAATGCAAGGCTGGGTGCCCCTACTGCAAAAAAGTACTCAACTTCTGCATGGAGGCAAACCTTTTCCCTGGACTACTGAATTTGCTCTTTGCCAACAACTGCCTTTCAGCTCAACTCCCCCCACCCTGACTTGTCAAGGAGAAAAAATCAATACTTCATGCCTGACTAAAGGGCAGAAGCCAAGAGGGTCATTGCAGCCATCAATCCTTCGTGCAGTAGACCTACTTCACGGCTGGATTAGTCGATCCTGTAACCCATACTGATTGCAGAAAAGGATGCCACACAATTCCATATGGGTAACAGACAATACCTTATCTCTCCAGGCAGTGGCAGTTGCGATCATGGGCCTAACCCACACGCCCTGTGTGAAGAACACTTGGTTATACCTGCAGATTCTAGGGCAGCCAACGACAGACCACAGCACAGTATACCTAATGATAACATCTACCTCCAGACCACTGTGCTTACCATAACGCAGAGGTTCTTGCTCAGAGTAGAAGAATTATCATAAACTGGGTTCCCAGCCACATAGGCGTCGGAGGGAATGAAGTTGCTGACAGACTAGCTTGAAATTGGAGGGGTATCCCCCCAAATCCCGATTTAGGCACAGCCACAGGACAAGCCACTCTTCTGCAGCTACACAAGAGGAAGCGAGCACCTCCCTCTCTGCCAGATGGTACTCTATGGGCCACTGGCACACGCTGCAACAATTAATATAGGTGCCAAAGTCATTCTTCACAGAATCAGACCAGGCTATACTACTACGCATTGCAAATTGTCGAGACCCAATTTGGGTCTGCTGACAGGTGATGCAAGCACAGAATTGAGAGCACCACCACAATTTCTGAGACAGGGACCACCCACTACAGTTGCCAGGGTGATGAGAAGATTAAACCTCTTGCTTACATCGTGGCGGCTGGAGTGCCTACTGGCAATCCGGCCATCACGGTAAGTATTCAGTGATGATGAATCAATGAGATAACTATAAATGGCTGACACAGGCCGGGAACATATATGTAATGGCCAAGCTAGCCTTCGCAAGTCTCATTGAACTGAACTGATTTGTAACGGAGGATCATCAACACACGCTCCTCCAGAGCACTCAGCAATCAGCAGCAATACAAGGAAATCCCCAGTCCTTCGCCAACTGGGGAGCCTCTTCGCTCCCCGTAGAGCTCCACTTCACCTACAGCACAGTCACAGAGTGGGAACTCACACCCGCCCCCAACCCTTTCTGTTTTATATAACATTCTTTGATCTTCAAACAGTTTATGTAAATAATTCGTGACGCGCACTTAACCCGTGTTAAAGTTAGATTCCTTCATATACTAAATCTTATACGATTAATTTTATATTTTTTACACTGCATCCCGACCTCTCTATCTTTCTGTTATCTGAAAAACAACTGCTGAGGAATTTTAAATTAAAGCTCATTACAATTACATCAACAGAAATAAAGTAAATGCTTCTATGTATTTTCCATTCTATAGGAGGATCATAGAAAAGAGACTATACTATAAAACGAAAATTGAAATGCGATACGACATGTGTGACTCACAGAAACAGTAGATTTAAAACAGAGATATAACGAATAAACAAGTTTTCTCTTCATATTTATTACAAATCCTTTACCGAACGCCCCTTAATCTCAGAAACGACTTTCCCTCATTTCCCCCCTCTTCTTCCTTTCCTCTCTCTTTCCCGGAAAAGACAACGCGTTTAAAAAATTTCTGAAATGGGAAACATACCCAATTACAGTCGTGAGATTATCTAAGGAAAAGGCATTGAAATAATCTAATCGCTGCCACTGATTCTTATCCGATATCCAGAGTTATGAGCCTTATTCCACAGGTAAATTCTCCACGCCATTAAATTCGCTGATTTATTTTACACTGAACTTAACAACGGAGCGACCCATAACTCGTTTAAAAAGTCGATATTATTATCATTGCTATTATTTTGTTCCGTCGGACACCCCTTAGCCATATAAAGTATTTTAAATTCTCCAAATCAGACGAAAACCTAACATGCCCCCTGAAGCGTAAATACCAATCCTTATCACTAGATATAGCATGTACACCCGCAGTTGTCTCTGAGTGAATAGTTTTTTGTATCGTGTTGGAAGTTAACCCCAAAGCTATATTGTGGTGCTGGATTTTTCTATGTACTTTGGATGCAGCGTAAGAAGGTACTATGTCGTTTCTTTTTTTTCAGAATTTGTGGTGTTGGTAGATGTTGCAACGGTGGTGGTGGGGGGGGGGGGGGGAGAGTGAAAGCTCGTGCAGGGGAGGACCCCGTGAGAGTGCAGGCGGGGGGGGGGGGGGGGGGGGGAGAAACATTCTGCTGCCCATATCCTTAGAGTGTACAATGACGTATTGTTTTCAAATGGGTGACACTTATTGTTGCAATTGTCTTCAATGTTTATGATTTAAGTGCACTATTACTGCAGGGCAACTCTGTTATTATTAATATTTTTACTCTTATCATTTTTTCATTGTCACTGTGTTGTTCTTGCTGTAGTTATTGCTTTTATTACTATTAATTTTATCATTTATTATATTATTTTTTTTTATTGTTGTTGTTGTTGTTTATTTATCATTATTATTGTTACTATAACGACGATAATAATAATAATAACAATAATAATAATAATGATAATGATAATCATTATTATTTAAAGTTCTTCTTATTGTCATAATTTTTTATTGCTATTGTTTTTTCAATATTATTTTCTATTACTGTTATTTTTTATTATTATTGTTCATCATCATTATGTTATAATTATTAACATTATTAGTATCATTATCATTTTTATAATCATTATTATCAGTATTATCATCTTTATATTAAAAATCATTATTATTTCATTATTATTATTATTATTTATTATATTATTATTAATTTTTTATTATTATTATTATTATTATTGCTAATGGTTTTTGTTATTATTGTTATTATATTATGATTGTTTATTATCATTATGATAATATAAAAAATTAATAATAATAATAATTATTATTATTATTATTATCATTATTATCATTATTATCATCATCATTATTATTTTTTATCACTATTATTATTGTCATTAGTATTATATTATTATTATTATTTTTATTATTATTAATTATTATTATTATTTATTTATTACTATTATTTTTACTGGCATTGTTATCAACATTTATAGCTATCATAAAGAATTAATTTTCAACATTATCATTATCACTATCATATTGTCATGATATCATTATAATTATCATTATTTTTGTGATAGGGATTATTATGATTGTGATTATTATTATTATTACTGTTATTATTATTGTTGTTGTTGTTGCTATCTTTTTATTATTACTATTATTGGTATCATTATTCATCTTCATTATTACTATTATTACTATTATTATTATTATTATCATTATTATTATTATTATTATTATTATTATTATTATTATTTTTATTATTATTATAAATTTTCATTATTATTATTATCATTATTATTATCATTATTTTTATTATTATTATTATTATTATTGTTATTATTATTTTATTATTATTTTTATTGTTATTATTACTATTGTTATTATTATTATTATTATTATTATTATTATTATTGTTTTGTTGTAATTGTTGTTTTGTTGTTGTTGTTTGTTATTGTTGCTGTTTTTATTATTATTATCATTATTACTATTATTATTGTTATTATTATCATTATTATTATAACCCACCATCATCATTATTATTTTATTATTATTATTATATTATTATTATTATTATTGTTACACACTACTACTACTACTACTTATTATTTTATTATTATTATTATTATTATTTTTATTATCATTTATTATTATTACTATATTATTATTATTATTATTAAATTAAATATTATTATCATTATCATTATTATTACATTATCATTTTATTAGTACTATTATTACTACTATTACCTATCATTATGATCATTATCAGTAGTAGTCGTAGTAGTAGTAGTAGTATTGTTGTTGTTCTTGATGTTCTAATTATTTTCATTATTATCATCATTATTAGGTTTATCATCATAATCTTTATTATTACTATCTTTCTTGTTATTATTAGAAAGTAGTAGTAGTAATAGTAAAAGTATAGGATATTTAATCATCATGGGTATTATCATTATTATCATTATTATTCATTGTTATTATATTTTATTATTATTATCATTACTATTGTTATTATTACTATCTCATCATCGCCATTATTATTACTACTACTACAGTAACAACTACTACGATTATTATTATTATTTTTATTATTATTATTTTTATTATTTTTTTTATTATCATATCATCATTATCATCACATAATCATATAAATTTTTTTGTTCTTATATTTTATCCCTCGAATTATTAACAGTCGTATTGCGTTTTTTTTTTTTTTCCCGGGTTTGAGCTACTGGCACTAAAAGTCTATGAAACATGGCTTTTTCCGGAACAAAAGTTCATTGCTAAGGGATTTAAATTTTCACGACATTAAAACCCATATGCATGGATGTGTTAAACAACAAAAAAGGTACACATTTTTTTATAAACAAGTGCTACATTGACATCCATATTCTAAAGGTATACAGCACAGTGTAAATTATAGGAAGACAGTGGATGCTTTTAAAGACCTTATTGCCCGTACTTACAACCTCCTTGCCTAGTCCATGAATCTTGATAAAACACTGAAAATAGACAGCAAGACTTAGAAGAAGTGTTTCCTTATAATCAACACTTTTCATTCCTCTTCGAGCGGGTTATGTGTTCTATGCCTCAGGTTGGTTGTTCTATGTTGGACGAGATGCCTCACTGATAAATTAGCCATGCACTTAAATTTGTTCAATGGTAAAAAGGGTAAAGAAATATACTTAAATATGTTCAACAGGTATTAAAAAAAAATGCTGAGTTGCATGGCCACGTATTAATCTCGCTAATGGAGTTAATTTTTCTGATCTACAGTCTACTCGAAATTATGATAAAGCTGATCATCGACTGCTGATAAAATGGGACTTAAGCAACGGCCCCTGTGGGCTATTTTTTCATTATAGAATTACCACATGAAATCGTTGACTTGCAAGGAATACGATGATATTAGAAATGAATCATGATATATGCATCAATAATGGTATTCATGTGACTTCAGTACGTCATTAATATTTCAAATTCCATTCATGATCCCTAACAAAAGCGACCAAAATATCAAAGACCTAACACATCAATATCAAACAGCAAAGCATCCACAGATATCAAAATGCAGAACACCCGTTTTTATGATCCCCCATTTATCATCTTCGAGATGTCTGATGTCTGGTTCCTGGACTCAGCATGGTTCTTATGATGGCCATTTTGTAAGCCGTGCTGACTAAATAAGAGATAAGACAGACAGAGTAATGAACCCTTTTGTACTCTGAATACACTGTGTACCGTATAACTATTCCTAGGGTCGTCTATCTAGGAATGGGTAGTAGGCATGTAGTACTATATAAATATTATCAACTGTCGTTTGATTATTGCGGTTATCATGTCGTAAAATTAACTTTTTTATTGTTATATATAAGATATTGTTTTCACTGTCATTACTTCTGTTTTATAATTAGCATCACTGCCAATATTGTTATTATTCTTATTCTTATTATTATCATCATTATTATTATTATTATTATTATTATTATTATTATTATTATTGATTATTATTATTATTATTACCATCATCATCATCATCATCATTATGACATCATCATCATCATCAACATCTCATCATCAT
>NW_023644534.1:0-8614 GCF_015228065.2 Penaeus monodon | reverse complement strand
TAATATACCAATCGTAGATAATGATAATATGATGATTATCATATAAATATATAATAAAATTTCATTATATAATTGTAAAAAGGTAATATGAAAAATAATTCCAAAAAAAAAAAGTCGAAAAGAGAAAAAGCGGGCCAAAATCCCGTAAAAGGCCTGAAATATAGCCTTTGAGAGTATACTGCAAATGACGTTTTTTTATTTCTCTGATGATTTTGGCAATATTAGGGTAATAATGATAATAATTACCAAAATCGTATTAATATGACAATAATGAGGATAAAAGTGAAATAAAGAGAATTTTGATGATTATTATATATAATATTATCATATTTTTTTATTATTATTATTATTATTATATTATTATTATTATTATTATTATTATGTATTATTATTGTTTATTATTATTATTGTTATTTATTATTATTATTATTATTATTATTATTTTTATTAATATTATTATTGTTATTATTATCATTATTATCATTTTTACTAGTAGTATAATTGCAAAAATAATTATTATAACAATAATAATTACTGTAATAACGATATTAATTAAAATAATGATATAGATAATTATTATAATATCGTTATTATTGTTATTATTATTGTTATTTCTATATTTTGTTGTTGTTATTAGTATAGTTGCAAAATTATATATTATAACTGATAATTGCAATAATATTGATATTATTTGCAATAATGATGATTATAATTGCAATAATGATGATAATAATTGCAATAATGATGTTTAATGATGATGATAATGATAATATTGATGATAATCATGATAATAATGATGATAATAACAGGAATTGTCTCCATATATAATAAAAAAAAGGTAAAAGAAAATAATTCCCATAAGTCGAAAAAAAGGCAAAATCTTGCGAAATATAGCCTTTTGAGAGTATACTGCAAAATGACGTTTTTTCGATTTCTCTGATGATTTTGGCAATTATTAGGGTAATAATGATAATAATTACCAAAATCGTATTAATAATGACAATAATGAGGATAAAAGTGAGAATAAAGAGAATTTTGATAACATTTGATGATTATTAATATTATCAATATTATCATTATTATTTTTATTATTATTATTTATTATTTATTAATTTATTATTATTACTGTTATTATTATTATTGTTATTATTATTATTATTATTATTATTATTTCATTATTATTATCATTATTAATTTTATTATTATTATAATATCGTTATTAATATTATTATTGTTATTATTATCATTATTATCATTTTTACTAGTAGTATAATTGCAAAAATAATTATTATAACAGTAAAAATTACTGTAATAACGATATTAATTAAAATAATGATATAGATAATTATTATAATATCGTTATTATTGTTATTATTATTGTTATTTCTATTATTAAAAATTGTTGTTGTAATTGCAATAATGATGATAATTATTGCAATAATGATGATAATAATTGCAATAATGATGATAATGATGATAATGATGATGATAATGATAATATTGATGATAATCATGATAATAATGATGATAATAACAGGAATTGTCTCCATATATAATAAAAAAAAAGGTAAAAGAAAATAATTCCCAAAAGTCGAAAAATCGGCAAAATCTAGCGAAATATAGCCATTTGAGAGTATACTCCAAAATGACGTTTTTTCGATTTCTCTGATGATTTTAGCAATTATTAGGGTAGTAATGATAATAATTACCAAAATCGTATTAATCATGACAATAATGAGGATAAAAGTGAGAATAAAGAGAATTTTGATAACATTTGATGATTATTAATATTATCAATATTATCATTATTATTATTATATCTATTATTATTATTATTATTATTATTATTATTATTATTATTATTATTATTATTTTATTATTATTCTTATTCTTATTCTTCTTCTTCTTATTATTATTATTATATTATTATTATTATATTATTTTTATATTTTTATTATTGTTATTATTATCATTATTATCATTTTTACTAGTAGTATAATTGCAAAAATAATTATTATAACAGTAATAATTACTGTAATAACGATATTAATTAAAATAATGATATAGATAATTATTTTAATATCGTTATTATTGTTATTATTATTGTTATTTCTATTATTATTGTTGTTGTTATTAGTATAGTTGAAAAATTATATATTATAACTGCAATAATTGCAATAATAATGAATATAATTGCAATAATGATGATAATAATTGCAATAATGATGATAATGATGATAATTATAATATTGATGATAATCATGATAATAATGATGATAATAACAGGAATTGTCTCCATATATAATAAAAAAAGGTAAAGAAAATAATTCCCAAAAGTCGAAAAAGCGGCAAAATCTTCGAAATATAGCCTTTTGAGAGTATACTCCAAAATGACGTTTTTTCGATTTCTCTGATGATTTTGGCAATTATTAGGGTAATAATGATAATAATTACCAAAATCGTATTAATCATGACAATAATGATGATAAAAGTGAGAATAAAGAGAATTTTGATAACATTTGATGATTATTAATATTATTATTATTGTTATTATTATTATTGTTATTATTATTATTATTATTATTATTATTATTATTATTATTATTATTATTATTATTATTATTATTATTATCATTATTATTATCATTATTATTATTATTATTATAATATCGTTATTAATATTATTATTGTTATTATTATCATTATTATCATTTTTGCTAGTAGTATAATTTCAAAAATAATTATTATAACAATAATAATTACTGTAATAATGATAATAATTGCAATAATGATGATAATAATTGCAATTATGATGATAATAATTGCAATAATGATGATAATGATGATAATGATGATGATAATGATAATATTGATGATAATCATGATAATAATGATGATAGTAACAGGAATTGTCTCCATATATAATAAAAAAAAAAGGTAAAAGAAAATAATTCCCATAAGTCGAAAAAGCGGCAAAATCTAGCGAAATATAGCCTTGTGAGAGTATACTCCAAAATGACGTTTTTTCGATTTCTCTGATGATTTTGGCAATTATTAGGGTAATAATGATAATAATTACCAAAATCGTATTAATCATAACAATAATGAGGATAAAAGTGAGAATAAAGAGAATTTTGATAACATTTGATTATTAATATTATCAATATTATCATTATTATTTTTATTATTATTATTATTGTTATTATTATTATTATTATTATTATTATTATTATTATTATTATTATTATTATTATTATTATTATTATTATCATTATTATTATCATTATTATTATTATTATTATTATAATATCGTTATTAATATTATTATTGTTATTATTATCATTATTATCATTTTTACTAGTAGTATAATTGCAAAAATTATTATAACAGTAATAATTACTGTAATAACGATATTAATTAAAATAATGATATAGATAATTATTATAATATCGTTATTATTGTTATTATTATTGTTATTTCTACTATTATTGTTGTTGTTATTAGTATAGTTGCAAAATTATATATTATAACTGCAATAATTGCAATAATAATGATAATAATTGCAATAATGATGATAATAATTGCAATAATGATGATAATGATGATAATGATGATGATAATGATAATATTGATGATAATCATGATAATAATGATGATAATAACAGGAATTGTCTCCATATATAATAAAAAAAGGTAAAAGAAAATAATTCCCAAAAGTCGAAAAAGCGGCAAAATCTAGCGAAATATAGCCTTTTGAGATTATACTCCAAAATGACGTTTTTTCGATTTCTCTGATGATTTTTAGCAATTATTAGGGTAGTAATGATAATAATTACCAAAATCGTATTAATCATGACAATAATGAGGATAAAAGTGAGAATAAAGAGAATTTTGATAACATTTGATGATTATTAATATTATCAATATTATCATTATTATTATTATATCTATTATTATTATTATTATTATTATTATTATTATTATCATTATTATTATTATTATTATGATATCGTTATTAATATTATTGTTGTTATTATTATCATTATTATCATTTTACTAGTAGTATAATTGAAAAATAATTATTATAACAGTAATAATTACTGTAATAACGATATTAATTGAAATAATGATGATAATAATTGCAATAATGATGATAATAATTGCAATAATGATGATAATGATGATAATTATAATATTGATGATAATCATGATAATAATGATGATAATAACAGGAATTGTCTCCATATATAATTAAAAAAAAAAGGTAAAAGAAAATAATTCCCATAAGTCGAAAAAGCGGCAAAATATAGCGAAATATAGCCTTTTGAGAGTATACTCCAAAATGACGTTTTTTCGATTTCTCTGATGATTTTGGCAATTATTAGGGTAATAATGATAATAATTACCAAAATCGTATTAATCATGACAATAATGAGGATAAAAGTGAGAATAAAGAGAATTTTGATAACATTTGATGATTATTAATATTATTAATATTATCATTATATTATTATTATTATTATTATTATTATTTATTATTATCATTTTTATTATCATTATTATTATTATTATTATTATATCGTTATTAATATTATTATTGTTATTATTATCATTATTATCATTTTTACTAGTAGTATAATTGCAAAAATAATTATTATAACAGTAATAATTACTGTAATAACGATATTAATTAAAATAATGATATAGATAATTATTATAATATCGTTATTATTGTTATTATTATTGTTATTTCTATTATTATTGTTGTTGTTATTAGTATAGTTGCAAAATTATATATTATAACTGCAATATTTGCAATAATGATGATATTAATTGCAATAATGATGATAATAATTGCAATAATGATGATAATAATGATAATCATGATAATGATGATGATAATAACAGGAATTGTGTCCATATATAATATAAAAAAGGTATAAGAAAAACATTCCCAAAAGACGAAAAAGCGGCAAAATCTTGCAAAATATAGCCTTTTGAGAGTATACTCCAAAAAGACGTTTTTTCGATTTCTTTGGTGATTTCGGCAATTATTAAGGTAATAATGATAAAAATTACGAGAATTGTATTCATCATAACAATAATGATGATAAAAGTGAGAATAAAGAGAATTTTGATAACATTTCAATATTATTATTATTATTATTATTATTATTAATATTATTATTATTATTATTATTATTATTAATATTATTATTATTATTATTATTATTATTATTATTATTATTATTATTATTATTACTACCACTACTATTATCTTAATTATTAGTATTATTGCCAAAAAATCTATTATAACTGTAATAATAACAATAATAATAATAAGTATAATAATAATAATTATAATAATGCTAGTGGTTATAATATTGTTATTAGTATTATTATTGTTATTATTATCATTATTATTATTTGTACTGGTAGTATAATTGCAAAAATAATTATTATAACAGTAATAATTACAGCAATAACGATACTAATTAAGATAATGATATAAATAATTATTATAAAATCGCTATTATTGTTATTATTATTGTTATTACTATCATTATTGTTTTGGTTATTAGTATTATTGTAAAAATGTATACTATAACTCCAATAATTGCAATAATAATGATAACAATTGCAATAATGATGATAATAATTGCAATAATGATGATAATGATGATGATAATGATGATAATGATGATAATGATAATGATAACGATAATAATGATGATAATCATGATAATGATGATGATCATAATGGGAATTGTGTCCATATATAATATAAAAAAGGAATAAGAAAAACATTCCCAAAAGTCGAAAAAGCGGACAAATCTAGCGAAATATAGCCTGTTGAGAGAATACTCCAAAATTACGTTTTTTTTATTTCTTTGGTGATTTCGGGAATTATTAGGGTAATAATGATAATAATTACCAGAATTGTATTAATCATAACAATAATGATGATAAAAGTGAGAATAAAGAGATTTTTCATAACATTTGAATATTATTATTATTATTATTATTATTATTATTATTATTATTATTATTGTTATTATTATTATTATTATTACTATTATCTTAATTATTAGTATTATTGCCAAAAAATCTATTATAACTGTAATAATAACAATAATAAAAATAAGTATAGGTATAATAATAATAATCTAGTGGTTATAATATTGTTATTAGTATTATTATTGTTATTACTATCATTATTGTTGTGGTTATTAGTGTTATTGCAAAAATATATACTATACCTCCAATAATTCCAATAATAATGATAACAATTGCAATAATGATGATAATAATTGCAATAATGATGATGATAATGATGATAATGATGATAATGATGATGATAACGATAATAATGATGATAATCATGATAATGATGATGATAATAACAGGAATTGTGTCCATATATAATATAAAAAAGGTATAAGAAAAACATTCCCAAAAGTCGAAAAAGCGGCAAAATCTAGTGAAATATAGCCTTCTGAGAGTATACTCCAAACTGACTTTTTTCGATTTCTTTGGTGATTTTGGCAATATTAGGGTAATAATGATAATAATACCAGAATGTATTAATCATAACAATAATAGATGTTAATAGTGAGAATAAAGAGAATTTTGATAACATTTGAATATTATATTATTATATTATTATTATTATTATTATTATTATTATATTATTATTATTATTATATCATATTATTATATTATATGATGAATTATTAATTATCAAAAATATTTAAATAATAAAAATAATAATATAATATAATGATAATAATAATGCTATGGTTATAATATTTTTTTTATTATATATTCATAATATTAATATCGGCAAACTCGTAGTGAAATAAAACTAATTGAGTATACTCCAAAACTTGAGTTATTACGATCTTGAATTAGGATTAAGTAATAAATGATAATAATTACGAATTGTTTATTATTGTCTATACATAATATGTTTGTGAATTAAGATGATTATTGATAACATTATATATATTATTAATTATTATATATTAATATTGCAATAATGATGTAATTAATTATATATTATAATATGATTATAATTATATTATTATATCGAATTATAATATTATGCCAAAAAATCTTTATAATGTATAATAACAGATATTTGTAATATAATATAATAATAATGTATGGTTATAATATTGATTTTCGAAATTATTAATGTATAACATTATATACTTTGACTGGAGATATTCCAAAATATTATTATACAGTAATATTTACAATTAACAATTATTAGTAAATATAGTAATAATTATAAATCTTATTATTTATTAATAATTGTTATAAAGATTATTTGGATATTTATAATTGAAAATATATAATATATTAATATTAATAATATTATAATTAATTGCATTATATATATAATATATTCAATAATATTAATATTGATGATAATGCAAAAATATTATAACTGATAAATAATAATAATTAATAATAATAATGAATATAATAAAGATTGTGTCCATATATATATATAAGTTATATAAATATATCATTTTCAATGTCGAAAAGTGAAATTCAAAAAATACCTTAAGAAATACTCCAAAATGAACGTATATAAATTAAATTTATTATGATTTGGAATTATGTTATATATGATATAATTAATTGTTATTAATCTTATATAATGATGATAATTAGAAAAGAAATGTTGATAACAGAATATTATTAATAATAATATAATAATTAATTAATGATATTAATAATTGAAAATATATATATATTATATGATAATATAATGATTGATCTTAATAATAGATGATTGCAAAAAATTGATATAATCAGAATATTATCCAATATAATAATAAAAGTATAAGTAAAAAAATAAAATGATAACGGAAAATTAGTATATAGCTTTGATTGTTATATCAAATTTTATTATTTGTTACTGGTAGTATAATTGGCCAATTATTAGGTAATTATTATAAATAAAATTATGTAATAATCGATACAATAAGATAATGAAAATAGAATTATAAGAATTGTTATTAATTATTTTATTATTGTTATTATTATATTATTTTTTGTATTATTAGTATTATTGCAAATATATTATATATATCATAATATTTAATTATATTGATTATAATTCAATAATGATGATAATAATTGAATAATTATATGTATTATATATGTATGATTGATGATAAACTATAATAATGATGATGACATGAATAATGTGATGATAATAACAGGAATTTTCCATATAATATAATAAAAAGGTATAGAAAACAATCCCAAAAGTCGAAAAGCGGCATAATCTAGCTATATAGCCTTTTGAGAGTATACTCCAAAATGAACGTTTTTTCGATTTACTTTGGTGATTTCGGCATTATTAGGTAATAATGATAATAATTACCAGAATTGTATTAATCATAACAATAATGTATAAAATGAGAATAAAGAGAATTTTTTATAACATTTGAATATTAGTAATATTATTATATTATTATTTTTAAATTATAAAAATTATTATTATTATATTATATTATTTTTAAATTATATTATTATTATTATTTATTATTATATATATATATATTATTATTATTATTTTATTTTTATTATTATTATT
>NW_023644533.1:7500-8615 GCF_015228065.2 Penaeus monodon | reverse complement strand
TTCATTGCTCGTATAGATTAAAGAAAAAACATGACCCGGGGTTCAGAACCCTTTAACCTCCTTGTTACTTGCCGCCTTGAAGACGCTGTCGGGGGGGGGATCTGTAAGAAAACAGGGACTCTCGCTCGAACGGCCGAAGCTACAGGTACTCTCTCTCCTCATCCAACGAGCAGTTTGCTTATAGCAGTGAGGCTTTCTTTCCGTAAGCCAGAGATCCTGGACGGAAGACTGCCGAATAGGAACCTCCTGCTGTAAAACGAATGGAGAGAGGACGTACTCGAGCCCTTTTATTTTTCTATGCAGTAGTGAATGGACGATACGAGACAGACCCATTGTAAAGATAAGTAGTGTGATGCAGTTTTATACACAGTTTTGTTATGAATTGTCTTTTTGATTTTGCTCATGCCACTTAATTAAATATACATTTTATGTGCTGTTTCCCTTTGCCGTGTATTGTTTTAACAAAGAGTCGTGCCCAGGATCTTTGATCTTTATATATCTGTAAACAAATTCAAGAGCAAGATTTATCCCCGACCCACCATGCCTTCGGAGAGTGCTTACCGCTCGGCCCGCTCCGTTGGTAATTCTTGACTTAAAGATAAATTAATTGAGATGAATAAATTAATTGACTTGCCTAATTAGTCAAAGATGACTACAAGATCGCTACGTCTCCCCACACACCACATATATATTCTCCTCCTCTCTTTTTCTGTCTCTCTCTCTCTCTCTCTCTCTCTCTCTCTCTCTTTCTCTCACATTTATATTATTCTATTATACAAATATATATATAATATATATATACTATATATATATATATAATATATATATATATATATATATTTGTGGTGTGTGTGTGTGTGGTGTGTGTGTGTGTGTGTGTGTGTGCGGTGTGTGTCGTTTGTGTGTGTGTGTGTGGGTAGAGAGAGAGAGAGAGAGAGAGAGGAGAGAGAGGGAGAGAGAGAGAGAGAGAGAGAGAGAGGAAGAGGGGAGAGAGAGAGAGAGAGAGAGGGGGAGGAGAGAGAGAGAGAGAGAGAGAGAGAAGAGAGAGAGAGAGAGGAGAGAGAGAGAGAGAGAGGAGGAGAGAGAGAGAGAAAAGGAGGGAGAGAGAGAGGGGA
>NW_023644533.1:0-2500 GCF_015228065.2 Penaeus monodon | reverse complement strand
GGAACGGAAGAGATAGAACTGGAAGGAGGAGGAAGAGGAGGAGGAGGGGAGGGGGGGCGGAGAGACAGAACTGGATGGATGAGGAGGAAGCAGGGGGGAATGGAGAGATAGAATTGTTAAGGAAGAGGGGGAGCACCTTGCCCTCTTCCTCCTACTCCTCCTTTCATTCTATCTCTCCGTTCCACCTTTTCCCCTAGTCTTCATCCTCCTCCTACTCCTCCTCTCCTTCCATTTCTATTCTCTCCTTCCCCGCTTCACTACCCCTCTCTGCCTCCTCCTTACTCTATCCCGCTTCTTTCTCTCCCGTTCCCCTTTTCCACACTCGTCTCACGTCTCAATATATAAAAATATGAAAATTATAGGCTTATTTTATGTCGTATATAATTATATACATGTATGTGTATATATTGTGTGTACATATTATCTATTTTAGATCGCCTTTTTGCCCCCTGTTGGGTAAAAAAACCTTTTTCTTTTTTCCCCAAACTAGCCATGTGTTAAAAAATCCCCGTTTTATCTGGGTGCGTTAGGGGGGTTTTCCAACGCACTTTTTTTGTGAGGTTTTTAAAGCCCAACCGTAGGTGCAAATTTTCATTTTTCCCGCCTGTTTTAGGGGTTCCCCCCGCGAAAAATCGCGGCCAGTCGGTTTAAAGGGCACATTTTCGAGGGGTATTGGAGAAAAGTTTTTGGAAATTAAATTTTAATTTTCCCTTTTCTCGGGAGAGAAAACGGGGGAAACGACGAAAGATCCCATATATTTAATTAACACCCGAGTTTTTTCCCCAACCCCAAAAATGGTGTTTGTATTTTCCCGACCCTCTTTCCCTCGGATTGGGGGTTTTTGGGGAGGAAGAGGCACAACCGCTGTTTTTGGGGACCATTTGCCGAGGGCAAGTTTATTTTTCTTCCTGGGGGCGCGCGCGAGATAATTGTCATTTTCCCAGTCCCTTTGGGTTTCCCCACCCCCCCCCCGCCCCCCCGAGGCCCCGGGGCCGCGACATTTTCCCCCGGGCCGCCCCCTCAAGAAACGCCGCAGGGTTATTTCGTTTGTTTTCCCGCGTTTCCCTTCCCTCCCTCCGTCCTCCTTTGGTTTTCTTTGACTTTTTAAATTTCGACAATGCTTCGGAGAAAAATTTGCTGTCATCGCTATCATTTTTTAGTAAGGGCGTTAGAAAGAAGATTACGATTTTAGATCCCATCGAATGAATTTTAAAAAACCGGGACAAAATTTTTCATTTTTTTTTTAAAATTAGGGCGAGAACGCGTTTACAGCGAGGGGAAAGCGCAGGGGAGAAAAATTTCCCCCCTGAAAGCAATGAGAGAATTTTTTTTTTTATTTTTAAGCAATGTTCTTTTTTAAGGGGAAAACTAAATTAATTGCCTCAGAATCCTTTAGTTTTTTTATATATTCTTCTCTGTTTTTGTTTTTTTTTTTTAAAAATTTTGAAACCCTTCACTTTGCAACCAATTTGTTTTTTTTTTAAACGAAATATAAAGTCAAAGCTCGTTTGGGCTTACGAACAAAGGTTTTAACACGTCAATGTGCCCGGGCGTGGGGGACCCTTTGTTTTGGGGGTCCGGGAGCATGTCATCAATTGTAATGAAAGATTTTAAATTTGTCTGGAAAACCCAACCCATGACGAAGTACTCTCTTTGTTCTTTTTTTTGTTTCCAACGCGATGATAAAATCTTTTTAAGGGGTTTTGGACAGCGGGAAGTGAATGAGCTCCTGCGGTAAAAAAAGCTTTTATCACTTCAAAACCCCTTTGGGTCTTCAAGATTAAAACCGGTTTAAATTTTTTTGGCCCATCAACCTGCCGGATTTAAATATCTCCTCCGTATTTTGTATTTGTAACCTTTGCGAAAAATCGGTGCGGGAACGCGCAGAGAGCGCACAGTATCCCCCACTTTTTTGGTTTTTTGAATGCCCCTCTTGCTTGCTTTCTTTGTTGCTTGAGATTTGCGAAGTTTTGGCTTCGCCCGGGGCCTTTTACTTATGGGGCCCCGGGCCCGTGGGCAGCTTTTTTTGACTGGGTTTATTTGGGTTGGGGCTGCACTCGGGGCTTTCCGTGGCGGGGGATTGCCAGCAGGCCTCCTGAGCCGTGGTGTAAGCATCCGCCCTAAAACTCTTTACCAGCACGCGGCTGGGGTTTTTGTTGGGGGTTTTTTCTTAGGAATTGCGGGTGCACGCAATTCTCCAATAGTTATATTTTGGCGTTCGGTCGCCGCCCAATTTCATGAACACCTCTCTTCCGTTCTATGGTTTTTATGATCTGCCTTGGCCCCCCCCCCCCAAAAAGGGAACCTAGGGGCTTCTATTTCAAAAACTTTTGGTACCCCTGTTTTTTATTTTAGAGAGGCCCTTTGGTTTTAAGCCTGGGCACTGAGTACCCGCTGGGCCCAGGGGGGAAAGTCTCGTTTTCTTGTTTAAGCTGCAGGGGGAAGGAGTTGGGGCCCCCCCACCGTAAAACTTCCTCCTAAATAAAATTTGGGTTGATGT